>NW_026067982.1:596970-598984 GCF_014885135.2 Alexandromys fortis | reverse complement strand
GGGGGGGGGGGGGGGGGGGGGGGGGGGGTTCAGCCCACTGGGGACAAGATTTCTTGAGAGAATGACAGTTGGAACTTTAAATCATACAGACGTTAGCTAGGTAAGGAGAACACTGCGTGGGCTGTGAAGGGTGGGTGGTCTGTGCCACTGGGGAGTTCTAGATCCGATGGCTGCGTCATGGTTACAGAGAACATCCTCACTTTTAAGAAACACGTAGCCATATTTGGAAGGGTCAGCCACGTGGTTCAGGAAGCTTTCTGTAAGCGTATGATTGTATTTATATGTTTGTTTGCTGATACAGGGTTTCTCTGTGTAGCCCTGGCTGTCCTGAAACTGCCTCCCTAGACCAAACAGGCTGGCCTTGAACTCACAAAGATTCACCTGCTTCTGCCTCCCAAGTGCTGAGGTTAAAAAGTGTGTGCCTCCACTGCCTGGCTATGATTTTTTTTTTTTTTTTTCCCCGAGACAGGGTTTCTCTGTGGCTTTGGAGCCTGTCCTGGAACTAGTTCTTATAGACTGGTCTCGAACTCACAGAGATCTGTGTGCTGGGATTAAAGGCGTGTGCCACCATCGCCCGGCCTATGATTGTTTTTAAATAAAACTATCCTATTAAATAATTCCAACTAAAAATGATGATGATTTACCCTTGATCTGGAGGTTCTGTGTCCTAGTCCACTCTTGTTGCCGTAACACGGTCCTTTAGACTAAGGAGGTTTATAAAGTATACAAATTTACTTATGGGGCTGGAGAGATGGCTCAGTGGCTAAGAGCACTGGCTGTTTCTTCCAGAGGTGATGAGTTAGTTCAATTCCTTGCAACCACATGGTGTGTCACGACCATCTGTAATGAGATTTGGCTCCCTCTTCTGGCTTGCAGGCATGCATGCAGGCAGAACACTGTATATGTAATAAATAAATAAATCAAAAAAAAAAAAAAAAAAGAAAGAAAGAAAGAAAGAAATTTACTTCTCACTGTCTGGAGGCTAGGAAGCCCAAGCCCAAGCATATGAGACCCATAATCCAGAACCCCTGAAATAAGAAGGAGAGGAGAGGGTTGTTACTGGAGAAACAGTTAGTGCCTGGTAGCCGACTATGTGGCTGACTTCACCTGTGGAGGGACTGGGGGGGGGGGGGTTAAGGGCTAGGGGGTGGGGCTTAGGGGTGGAGGTTGAGGGGTATGATATTGTGTCTTCTTACTGTGTTGACGTGGTTGGAGGCGGGTGAGAGTGGTGAGGAGAGACTCAGCCTCGTCATGGTATTATTAGGGGATTTGTTCAAACCCGGGTCCTGATTCAGAAGGACTGGGGTGGGGCAAAGGATTCTGCAATTTCCATCAAGCACGTAGGAGCTACCAAGGCTGGTCTGCAAACTACCAGAGAAGCGAGGGACTTGTCTCCTTGAGAAATGTTATAGCTTGAATCCAAGGGTGGCAGGGAAGCTAAGAGCTAAGACCAGCTTCTCTTTAGAGGTGGGCGTCTAGATTGTTGTGATAGATAGTCTATAGAGGAAAGAGAAAAGAGTACTAGCAAGGACCTCGCCAGCCCGATGGTGGCGGCTCACACCTTTAATCCCAGCACTCATTCAAAACCAAAGCCACAGCTGTGGAAGATCACTCTTTAGACTGTACAGAATGACAGACATGAGCCATCATACCCAGCTTTTTGCTCTTTCTTTAGACTTATTCTATAGTTCTCCTTGAGTTCAGCACCTTTTATTTATTTTCACTGGTTGATCAGTAAATGAATTAAAGGCCATAGAGTTCCTCCTAAATATCACACTTATTCTATAAAGCTATACACTATAAAACTTGATTAGTGGGGCTGAAGAGATGGCTTAGAGGTTAAAAGTGCTGACTGCTCTTCCAAAGGACCTGAATTCAGCTCCCAGCAACCACATGGTTGCTCACAACCATTGATAACAAAATTTGGTGCCCTCTTCTGACAGGCAGGTAGAACACTGTATATAATAAATAAATAAATAAATAAATAAATAAATAAATAAATCTTTAAAAAATA
>NW_026067982.1:584306-596401 GCF_014885135.2 Alexandromys fortis | reverse complement strand
AGGAAAAATTTATAAATTTATAAAAATGAATAAATTTTATTCAGGAATAAAAATGACATCTTGCAATATTTATACTCCTGGCTCAGACACCTACTTCACTTGGCTTTTGTTGTGCGTTTTTTTGTTTTTGTTTTTTAAATTTGGGACCACCAAGTTGTGAGATGTATGTTTTTAACTGACAGTCAGACCACTGGGGTTTGTCTCTTAAAGGGACAGGACAGACCGTTACAGAGACATGTGTTATTGAGGCAACCAGAAATAAGAGAAACTGTGTCTGCACACCAGGCAGTGGTGGTGCACACCTTTAATCCCAGCACCCAGGAGGTAGAAGCAGGAGGATCTCCGTGAGTTCGAGGCCATCCTGGTCTACAGAGTGAGTACCAGGACAGGTTCCAAAACTACACAGAAAAACCCTGTCTTGGGGGGGGGGGGAGAAGTAATTTCTAGAGCAATTGCAATGGCTCAGCAGTTAAAGGTGCTTGCTAAGAAATACGAAGGCCTGGTAACTTGAGTTCAACTCCTAATTTAAGGAAAGAACTGACTCTACAAAGTTATCCACCAACCTCCACATGTGTGCTGTAGTATGCATGCCCATAGATGATGATGATGATGATGATGATGATGATGATGATGATGGTGATGATGGTGATGATGGTGATAGTTGCATATCTCACGCTGGGAAAATAGCTCAGTCAATAAAGTACTTGCATTGCAACCATGACTACCCAACTTTAATTCCCCAGAAGCCCTCTGAAAACGTCAGGTATGGTTGTATACACTTGTGGTCCCAGTTCAGGAGACAGGCAGATTCCAGGGCCTCACTGGTCAGCCAACCCAGCCTGAATTCCAAACCGGAAAGACCCCACCTCTAAGACCAAACAAAATGAAAACTCAAAAACTGAAAGATGACAATGGCTCCTGAGGAATGACACACAAAGTTGTCCTCTGCCTCCCACAAACACACCCCCACACCCCCAGAGCTGCAGATCTCAAGAAGGATGCATGTTTTTTCTCTTGGGTGTGAGACCTTATCAATACTAATATTTTAATCTAACTAATTGTATCATTCTGATCTTTCACATCTGTGCTTGCCTATAGAGGGGTGTGGCAAGATTTCAGAGCCCAGCTGTTAATTATTTTAAGTATGAGCACGTGTGTGAGCCCTAGTGCCCTCGGAGGTCAGAGGCTCCGGGGGTCTCCTAACAGCCAGAGTTACAGGTGGTTGTGAGCTATCTGATGTGGATTCTGGCGACCAGCTGAAGTCCCCTGCAAGAGCACTGTGGGCTCTTAATTGCTGAGCCATCTCTCCAGCCCACCTCCTTTTGCTCTTGAGACAAGGTTTCACTGTTACTCAGACTAGTTTGTTACCAGTTGCCTATGTCAAGATGCTCACCTGTGCGGTCATAAACACATGCTGATGCCTTTATTTATTTTCCTGCTGAGGTCTGTGATGGAGGTGGGTCTTATATCTTATCTGTTGCTTTCATTGGTTAATAATAAAGAAACTGCCTTGGCCCTCATAGGACAGAAAATTAGGTAGGTGGAGTAAACAGAAGAGAATGCTGGGAAAAGGAAGCTGAGTTAAGGAGTTGCCATGATTCTCCCACTCCAGACAGACGCAGGTTAAGATCCTCCCTGGTAAGCCAGCTCGTGGACTACACAGAATATTAGAAATGGGTTATAACAATATGTAAGAGCTAGCCAGTAAGAAGCTGGAACTAGCCAGGCCAGGCAGTGTTTAATAGAATACAGTTTCCGTGTAATTATTTCGGGCATTAGCTAGCCATGCGGGCGGCCGGGTGCCGGGACGCAGCCTCGCCGCTCCTACTTCAACAGGTCTGCTCTTCCTTGCTGCATTTCCTTGGTTTATTACTCCGGACCATGGATGTCTTCAACACTGAAGTAAAAATACAGGGTTGGAGAGATGGCTCAGTAGTTAAGAGTGCTTATAAGGACCTGAGTTTGGTTTCCAGAACCCACATGAAGGCTCACAAGCACTTGTAACTCCTGTTCCAGGGATCTGATGCCCTTTCCTGGTCTTCATAGCCTCCTGCACACATGTGGTACACATAAAAGCATGCAGGCAAATACATGTAAAAGTGCTAGTGAAGGTTAAAAACAGGTGGATGTCTATAGAGGGGTGGTAGGCAAGGAAAATGGGTCTAACATCGGAGGCCAGTGCTTGTTTCTTAACCTTTGAAGGGCTCTCCGAGGTGGCTCCTTGTTCATGACATTCTGTGAGGACAGGGATAAGGCAACTCCAGCCTACCACCACCAGGTGGTGCAGTCATCATTTCTTGTGGCGTTAGACCCATCCAGCCTTCTTGGACAAGATTCCAGTTAAGCAATACTGGGAATGAGGGGGGCAGAGGAGCAGCCAGTGATAAAAGAAAGGTTTGTATCCTGTAATGTATGTGTGCACAAGAACCAGGACTCAGAAATGTGAGTCACAAACACTTTAGTTTGCGGAGCCTGCCTGCCAGCCTATCAGCATTCACTGAGTGTCCTTGAGGTCTTCACAAGATCACATTGCCCCTAGCAGAGGGTAAGAATTCCTAGAGTGTTAATGCAGTATCATAAAAGACCTGCTCAAAAACATGCTTTTCAAGGTCCATGTCATGTGTGTGTGTGTGTCTGTCTGTCTGTCTGCTGCCTGCCTGTGTAGACCACAGATTGACTATAGGTGTCTTCCCTCAATCAATACTTTTTTTTTTTTTTTTTTTTTAATACAGAGTGGCTTACTCAGTGAGGAGCTGGACTAGCTAGTTTGGCTGGTAAGGAAGCTCCAGGGACCTGCTGTCTCCACTCCTCCAGGCCTGGAATGACAGGCAGGCTTTTCTTTTTTTTTTTTTTTATTTTTTTGAGACAGGGTTTCCCTGTGTAACAGTCCTATCTGTCCTGGAACTAGCTCTTATAGACCAGGCTGGCCTTGAACTCACAGAGATCTGCCTACCGCTACCTCTGCCTTCCGAGTGCTGGGATTAAAGGCCTGTGCCACCACCGCCCAGCCAAGGCAGGCAGCTTTTCATGTGGGTTCTGGGGCTCAGACTCAGGTCCTTCTGCTCGCATGATAAACACATGACTGACTGAGCTATTCCCCCAGCACCTAAGGTCTTTATCTTCACCAAGCAAAGGAAAGATTCAACTTTGGAAATTTAGAACTAAGGGAGAAAATGGTCATTTAAAACCTGTTTGATTGCTGGCCAATGGTTGTGCATGCCTTTAATTCCAGCACTTGGGAGGCAGAGGTGGAGCTAGGCAGATCTATGTGAGTTCAAGGCCGGCCTGGTCTATAAGAGCTAGTTCCAGGACAGCTAGGGCTGTTACATAGAGAAAACCTAACACGAAAAAACTAAAAACAAATAAACAAGAAAAAAAAAAACCCTGCTTAATCGCCAGACGGTGGTGGTGCATGCCTTTAATTCCAGCACTCAAGAGGCAGAGAGAGGTGGGGATCTCTGTGAGTTTGAGACCAGCCTGATGTACAGAGAAAGTTCCAGGACAGGCTCCAAAGTTACAGAGAAACCATACCCACTCTGGCAAAGCCATACCTCCTCATAGTGTCACTCTCTGAGATCATGGGAGCCAGTTACATTCAAACTACCACAGATACACTCTAAGAGGAAACAAACCCTTTTCTCGTCACATTGCTTTGGTCTGTGCTTGTCACAGAAATAGAAGGGAAACTATGAGACATCTATGCTTCTGACACAGGGCCTGTGAGTCCTTCTCTTCTTATCTGAGACACCCAAGAATTTGATCTGTTCTTTATCATCCAAATTGCACAAAAATCAATGACTCTAATGGTAACAACATCCATAGTATTTTATACCTTAAGAATTGGTGTTGGAGAGATGGCTTAGCAGTCAAGAGCATTGCCTGCTCTTCCTAGAGGTCCTGAGTTTAATTCCCAGCAACTACAAGGTGGCTCACAACCATCATAATGAGATATAGTACATGCAGGCAGAACACATAATAAATAAATTATTCTTCAAAAAACAAATTGGTGTTGGGAACTGGAGATATGGCTCGGTGTTAAAGAGCACTTGCTGCTCTTCCAGAAGACCTGAATTCAGTTCTCAGCACCCTTGCCAGGTGACTTGTAATCTTCTGTAGCTTCAGCTCCAGGAGATCCAGTTCCCTTTCCTGTCCTCCACTGACTTCACACATATGGCGTGCAGCCGCAGAGACACAGGCACCACATACACAAGCACACATACAGAAATCTTAAAAAAGAGAGAGAAAGAGTTGATGTCAGACCTGTGGGATGGGGACTTGGTGGCAGGCAGGTCAGAACTTTTAGGGGTTGGAGGAGGGTGAGAGGGTGGGAAGTGACAGGTCTGTATTATATACATGTATGAAATCGATAATAAATAAAATAAAATGTAAAAATATGGGCTGGAGAGATGGCTTAGTGGTTGAAAACACTGGTTGCTCTTCCAGAGAACCTGGGTTCAATTCCCAGCACCTACGTGGTAGCTTGTTGTGGCAAAAATAAAACAGTGCCAGCCCCCAAGTGGCTGCAGTGGGCAGCAGGCCACAAGGAGCTGCGGTGGTAAAATGCTGTGGATCCCCATGTGGCCCACAGGCCACGAAGGCCAGCAGGTCCCAGGCAGGGACAGAGATGCATGCACCATGCAGACAAAGTAGGTATTTACTTAGTGGGTTATGGAAGGGAAAGAGGAGAAGGGGAGAAGGAGGAAGAGCAGAGAGAGAAAGAGAATCGGGTCTACAGGAGAGGAGCCAAGGCAGCAGCTACCTCTTCGGGAGAGAGGAGAGACAGAAAGGAGTGAGCTCAGGCTGGAAGCAGAAGGAAGATCTAGAAGATGAGGGAGGGAAGTGGGCAGGGCTTGTCTCTTAAAGGGACAGGACAGACCATTACACTATTGCCAGACCCACATATACTGAGGGAGAGAACTGACCCCTGACCCACACTCTGAGGGAGAGAACTGACCCCTGACCCACACAGTGAGGGAGAGAACTGACCCCTGACCCACACAGTGACAGGGAGAGAACTGACCCCTGACCCACACAGTGAGGGGAGAACTGACCCCTGACCCCCACAGGTCGTCCTCTCACCTCCACATGTGCCCTCATACCCAACACTTGCACAATTAAATAAAAATAATGAATTAAAACAGTATATTTTGCCACTAAAAAACAAATGGGCAATATCCACAAAAGGACTCCTGTTGGAGTTCATTTCAGTTCTTGATTGTAAATTTTACAACCTGACATTTGGTTATGCCCATAAGAACTATCTAGCTTGTAGGGTGGTGGTGGACACACCTTTAATCCCAGCACTCAGGAGGCAAAGACTGCCGGATCCCTGAATTTGAGGCCAGCCTGGTCTACAGATCTGTGGAGGCTGAAGAATGCAGGCCGTTTCCATCTTGTCTGCCGGTCAGGGTTTGGAGACTGACAGGCATAATTGCACCTCCTAACTCAGGAGGTGGTTGCCTGGCTCTTTTGAAATTAATACAGCTCAGTGCCATCCTAAGGGGGTGGTCAGGGTATGCAAATCTTCTGCTCCTTCTGTTGTAACTATGAGGTCACCTAGGGAAGGGCGGTCTTCAGCATAGAGACTTAAGAGCACCTAGAAGACAGAATGCTAATAATTTAATGTCTCAGAGTGATAAGGCCATTGACGGTGTGAGTTATCCTTTGTACCATGTTAATAAAGTCTTTTGTTACCTTCTCCCCCAGTTAATGTTGGGTATAAAAGCTGTGAAAAAATAAACGCGGGTGAATTTCAGGATTTCAGTTACTGGAATGCTCTCCTAATATTTTCTATGTTCTCTCTTATTATTTTTATGCATCTTCATATTCTTTACTTATATTTCTTCAATTCCCATATCCTTACCCTGGTAAGAAGTAATTTTGTTGAGGCCAGTCCTCAACACAGATCAAATTCCAGGACAAACCAGGGCTATACAGAGAAACCCTGTCTTGAAAAGACAAAAAGAGCCTGGTGGTGGCAGTTTATGCCTTTAATCCCAGCACTTGGGAGGCAGAGGCAGGTGGATCTCTGTGAGTTCGAGGCCAACCTGGTCTACAAGAGCGAGTTCCAGGACAGCCAGGGCTGTCTCACAGAGAAACCCTGCCTTGAAATAAAGGGGAAAAAAGAAAAAGAAAGAAATTTAAAGTAATACTATATTATTCTCTAGTTTTTCAAGACAGGGTTTCTCTGTAGCTTTGGAGCCAGTCCTGGAACTAGCTCTTGTAGACCAGGGGCTGGCTTCAAACTCACAAAGATCCTTCTGCCTCTGCCTCCCAAGTGCTGGGATTAAAGGCATGTTGCCACCACCGCCTGGCTCATTCTCTAGTTCTTTTAATATTTATTTATTTATTTATTTATTTATTTATTTATTATGTATACAATATTCTGTCTGTATGTACGACTGCAGGTCAGAAGAGGGCACCAGACCTCACTACAGATGGTTGTGAGCCACCATGTGGTTGCTGGGAATTGAACTCAGGACCTTTGGAAGAGCAGGCAATTCTCTTAACCTCTGAGCCATCTTTCCAGCCCTCATTCTCTAGTTCTATAATGTGACTTGTAATTTATTTTTCTAAACTAGACTCTGGTATAATAGCAAGATAACATAACATCAATTAATATATATATATATATAGTTAAATTCTAATAATCTAGATATTAAGGGCTATCTTCCCTAGAATTAGAACTAGCTACTCCACAGGAGGTTATAGCTATGAAATCAAACTAGGCAAAAGAAAGGTTAAATTTAAAGAGGTTTTGTTTTGCTTTTGAGGCCGAGTCTTAAGTACCCCAGGTGGGCTTTGAATTTGCTGTATCACTGAAGATGACCTTGAACTTCTGGCCCAAGAAGTTTTCAAAAATCCCTTTATTGTAATGAACTCACAAACTTCAAACATCATAGCAAAAGGTGGCCACTCACACTAACCCTCTCCAAGTCTCAGCTTTTAGACTGCACACTTTTTTCAGTACCAGTCACCATTTTCACCAAGATCCTGCACGCTGGATCAAAGGGGTGTGTCGCCACACCTGGTCACAGGTGCATTTTTATGGACTTATTCAGCACTCATACAAAATCAAACTAAACCAAGCCAAATCTGTAACAGAGGTGAAACCAGGCAAACAATTAGCTTCCTGTTTTCTCTCATGGCGCCTGTGTCCTTCGCCTGCCCACGTTCTGTCCGTCCTCCTCGGCTAGGGTCACCCTTTCTTAGTTTCCTTCCTTAGTGTTATACTTGCACTTAACAGCTGTTTATATATAAACGTGTATTCACTAAGGGTGGGGTTCCTGAATGAAGGAGAATGTAATTTGTTTTTCTTTCTGAGTTTGAGTGATTTCACTTAATATTATATATTCTAAGTCCATCCTTTTTTTTTTGGTAGATTCAGTTTTTCTTTAAATATTTTATTTTTCTCTTCAATTTTGTGTCTTCATGTGTGTCTGTGTGTGGGTTTGTACATGGGAGTGCAGTGTCTGAGGTGGCCAGAAGAAAACGTTTCATACCCTGGAGCTGGAATTACAGGCACCCGTGGGCTTGTCTCACATGGCTGCTAGGTCCTCTGGAAGAGTAGTAGACACTCTTAACCTTGGAGCCATCTCTCCAGCCCCGGATTTCGGTGTTCTTTACAGGTGAATAATATTTCCAATTTGTTTATGTAGCTCATTGTTGTTATCCCTCATTTGTTGATTGTCATCTCGGTTGGCTCAGTTTTCTTGCTATAGTAAATAGAGCAGCAATAAACATGGATGTGCAGATTTCTCTATGGTAGAAGATGGAGTTCTCTGGATACCTGCCTAGGTATGGAATAGCTGGGTTGTATGATAGTTCTGTTTTCAATTTTTTGGGGGAACTTGAAACTAATATCCATAATGACTGCATTAATTTGTGCTCTCATCAAATAAAATATTTCATATAGTACAAATAGCTGTAAGTTTTGGGGAAAACATATGCACTTAATATAGTTTTAAAATAAGACTTTTAAGCTGGGTGGTGGTGACTTTAATCCCAGCACTCAGGAGGCAGAGGCAGGAGGATCTCTGAGTTTGAGCCCAGTCTGATCTACAAAGTGAGTTCCAGGACAGCCAGGACTGTTCAGAGAAACCCTGTCTCAAAAAACCAAAAATAGTTAGGTAGGTAGGTAGGTAGATAGATAGATAGATAGATAGATAGATAGATAGATAGATATTTCTAGAGCTGGACGTATGGTGCACGCCTTTAACCCCAGCATTAGGGAGGGAGAGGCAGAGGCCGGCAGATCTCTGAGTTTGAAGTCAGCCTGGCTTACACAGCAAATACCAGGCTAACTAGGGCTACATAATAGGACCCAGTCTCAAGAAAGAAAAGAATTTTTGTCTGGCTAAAATATCCATTTTTCTCTTTTACTCACAAGACTTTAATCCATATTCTATCCTTGATTATTTGAACTTTAGCTATAATACTTCTATTACATCACATGCAAATATCATGCCAAATACAGAAGGCAAAACATACAGGCACGGCTTGTCATGCCGACTAGCTTTGCTATAACAACTGGTGTTAACTATAACATTCCACCCTTTGTCATAGGACTATCATTTTATAGTCTTTCCTGTCTTGTCTATTCTCAAGATCTCATGTGGATATCGTATTATAAAATATAGTATAACTTTAAAAACCCCACAGTCTTTAAGCATTTTAATACTTTAGAGCTGGCCATGGTGGCACATTGCATTTAGTCCCAGGACTCTAGAGGCAGAGGCAGGCGGCTCTCTGTGAGTCTGAGGCCAGCCTGGTCTACATAGTGAGTTCCAGGAAAACCAGGGCCACACAGTGAAAACCTGTCTTATAAAGAAACATTTCAATACTTTACAAGTCCAATGTCTCCCAATCCTAAATTCCTATGAACATCAAAAACAAGTTACATACTTTCTTATTCCAAAAGGAAAGAACTGGGGTTTAGGAATGATCGTAAATCAAACCCTGTAGCTCAAATCAAATCTTGTAGTACAGCATCTGTACTATATCTTCCGAGTGGTGTGTGCAATGTGCATTGATCTGATGTGGACAGACAGAAGAGCAAGCATCCACCATGCAGGTCCCACAGTACTTCTTATCAAGTGAAGAATGCCAGCTGGATTTGTTTGTCTGTTTTGTTTCTATGACTGAAAAAATTGGCACAAAAGGAGGGAGACATGACTACTCTTAAAGTATGGAGACTTTTACTGTGAATGTAAGGGAGAAAGCAGGCTGAATACAGCCGGCAGACTACACTGGACCGTGAGAGGAGAGTAGGGACGGGAGACCAAAAGAGGAGCCGCCGTCCAAGATAGGAACCAGGACCGAGAGGCCGGAAGAGCCCAACTGGATAAGTTACACAGGAAAGAGAAGCTGGGGGAAAGAAGTAAAAGACCAGCCATCGGGAGGGAAAGGTTTAGGGCAGGGGGCGGGGTGAGAAGTGCTGGGAGGAGCCACAGGGACTGCGCGAGACTTGTCCGAAATTTCTTTGAGACCTAAGAGCGACGGGGTTTCTTTCTGCAGTGCTGAAAAGCCTTGAACTTGGCAGTGGTCCTGCCTCAGCTTCTGGAGTGTCAGCATCACAGGCGTAAACCACCATGCTTAACTTCTCTGTAGTTAAACGCTACGGATGAAAAGTAACTGAGGCTTCAGTAACTCTACAAACTGGACTCATGAATGTCCTGGGCAATTCAGTGTATCACAACAGAACATTTACAACCGAGCTGGGTGTCACAATATTGCATCGGATGATCCTAATTTTGACTTTGATAAAAGAATATTAACATAGGAAGAGGGCTGAGAAAACACCAAAATGTTAGGGGTGAAGTCAGCTTGTGGTAAATGAAATTTGTCCTGCTTATCTGTATGAGTCCACTCCCCCCGCCCAGTGCATCTATAATAGAAAAATGGAAACAAATTAAACACTCTTTACATACGTATGTTGTGTGAACCTTGCCATCGCTGCATTTGAAAGCAAGAAAAGCAACCTGGCCGCTATACTCACTAAGTCCCTGAGCTGGCAGAACCTGTCTGACAGAGAACATTGTGACCAGGCAGGTTTAGGGAGGACATTGAATTCTGCTTCGTTTCCTCAGGTGTGAAAGAGGGTGGGGTTGCAGGTGTCCTCACAATACTGGGGAAACAAAACACCCACAGCAGAACCTGGGGGGGGGGTCCTTTAGTTTTAGGGGTGCTGTGCGCATGTGTAAGGGGTACATGGGGATGGACTTGGGAGGATGGGGGCACAAAAAGCCCTGGTCCAGCAGGTTTGACATGATAGCTTGCTTGGCTCCTTTACCAAGGCAGCTAGGACATGGAAAACAATGGAAAGTCCAGGAGTGAAATCATGAGAGTAACAATTAGTTGTTTGACAAAGAAACCTCCACAGTGCTTCTACTCAAGTGACCCAATGTGGCCAAAACCAAAACAAAACAAAAATGGTCTCACTGTTAAGTGGTTGCAGCCCAGGAAGCAGAAGGAAGAAATGCTTACAGGGAGCCTGGAGGAATAATATTAATGTAACAATAATACTGTTAGCAGCATCCACGGGGCTCATCATTCCAGGCCCCTCATCTACCAATACCTCAATCTTCGTTGAGATTATAAATCAAGCCAGGCGGTGGTGGCGCACACCTTTAATCCCAGCACTTGGGAGGCAGAGGTAGGTGGATCTTTGTGAGTTTGAGGCTAGCCTGGTCTACAAAGAGCTAGTTCTAGGACATTCAGAGCTAAACCCTGTCTCAAAAAACCATAAAAAAAAAAGATTATAAAAAAAAGATCAAGTGATCTGATTTTATTTTTTTCTGTGTAGCCTCGTTTTATTTTTTATTTTTTTATTGATATTTATTGAGCTCTACATTTTTTGGTCTGACTTTATGATGTGATATTAGCTACAGCCAGTTGTTCAGAGGACTGGCATTCCTCCCTAGGCAATGACTCCACCCTTCAGTAACCTCACGAGAAGGTTCTAACACTGGTGACTTGTTCAAAGCCTCGCTTGACCACACTTTGGCACTGTACCGAGGTTGAACTGGTTCACCAATCCTTGCTGAAATTCCTATAGCTTTATAGAGCCTGAAGCTAATAATTCAAAGAGTTCACAGTGGTACCTGTTTGGTTAAAAGCGTCACCCCAGCTGCTAAAATCCATATACCCAAAGAGTCTGGAATGTTTGGGTGGAGATTCCATTCCAAGTCCCCTCCCCTGGGAGTTGCCTCAGTCCAGACTCCACCTGTGAGAAAGCCCGCCAAACAGTGACCCCTCTTCAGAGGTACTCAAGACCACTCCCACAGAGTATTTAAACTGCCTTCCAGAGAAGAAACACGTGGTTTCCCAGTCTTCCGTCCCCATCTCCTCTCTGAGGGTCTGGAGGGCCACCCGGGAGCCTGGCATCCATTAAACCTGGGCTTTTTCTAACTATCGACTGCAGAATCTTTTCAGTACCTTCAAACAGCTCAGAGTTCTAGAGCTGTACTGAAGAGTTTGGGTTTTTTTTTTGTTGTTGTTGTTGTTTTTTTTTTTTCTTTTTTTTTTTTCCTTTTTTTTTTTTTCCGAGACAGGGTTTCTCTGTGGTTTTGGAGCCTGACCTGGAACTAGCTCTTGTAGACCAGGCTGGTCTCGAACTCACAGAGATCCACCTGCCTCTGCCTCCCGAGTGCTGGGATTAAAGGCGTGAGCCACCACCACCCGGCCTGTACTGAAGAGTTTGGTGTCTAAGTGTGGATATGGTTTTTATTTTAAACAAGTAGTTTTATTTTTATTCTCTCTGTGTGTACCAGGTGTTAGGTAAAAATAATAAGAAAAGGGCAGCTCCGCCTACGCAAGAAATCCAATTAGGTCAAATCAAACCAAATCAAAATGTCCAATGTTTTATTAAGAATGACGCTCTCACTTACATAGATATAATCTACATGGGAAGTAGAAAGTAGAAAATGACAAGATCTCCTGAGTAAATTGTGAGCATGGGGAGCTTGGGGGAGGATTGAAGAGGGGAGGGGAGAGGCATGGAGGGGAGCAGAAAAAAATGTAGAGCTCAATAAATATCAAATAAATAAATAATAAATAAATGACAATCTCAGGTGGCCAAGTGCATGGCAGGGAGA
>NW_026067982.1:579451-583494 GCF_014885135.2 Alexandromys fortis | reverse complement strand
TGACCTCACTCTGCACTTACATTTGTTTGTCAAGAGCCTTGTAAAATGATGTTACAGCAGTTAAGCTGGGGTCCTATATAGGGGGAATTGTTTCTTTTGTAAACTGCTGATATTTTAGGCATCCTATTTTCCTACGCGACCGGGATGTTCTCTGTTGAAGGAAGGAGCGGCGGGACTGCGTCCCCAACACCCCGGCTGCTTGGCTAGCTCATGCCCGAAATAACAACACACAAGCTGTATTCATTTAAGAACTGCTTGGCCCCTGAACTCTAGCCCTTACAGGCTAATTCTCGCACCTGGACTAGCCCATTTCTAATGATGTGTGTAAGTACCCGAAGGTGCGCTTACCGGGAAGAGTCTAGCCTCCGTCCATCATGGTGTCTCTGCTCCAGAGTGCAGAGATGTTGAGAGACTCTTTTACGCAGGCGGTTCTTGTGGTTTGCAAGCACAGGCTACTGAAGCTCGCTGGCTGGCACAGGCCGCGGCTAAGGAAGGGAGGGCTCGTGCCAAGCCGAACTCGAGCGGGGAAAGGAGAGGTCCTAAAAGCCCCACGTTGGGCGCCAGTTCTCATGAGAGTGGCTAGCTGCAGGTCCTGAGAGGGTCCTGAGGGTCTCAAGCAAACAGGATGTTCTCATGAGAGCCGGCTAGCTGCAGGTTTTGGGGGGGGTCTGTAGGGTCTTTCAGTAACCTATTGTTGAAATATTCTTGAACTCTGTGTGAGATTAGATTGCTATTTGAATAAAATAAGGCCCATCAAAAGTCCAGGCGGTGGTGGCGCACACCTTTAATCCCTGGCACGGAGGCAGAGGCAAGAGGATATCTGTGAGTTCAAGGCCAGCCTGGTCTACAGGGCAAGTGCCAGGACAGGCTACAAAGATACACAGAGAAACCCTGTCTCAAAAAACAGACAAACAAACAAATAAATACCCATCACCCACATGGCAGCTTCCTACCATCTGCAACTCCAGTTCTAAGGGAGCCACTGATCTTTTCTGACCTCTGAGGGCACCAGGCATGCAAGTGGCATCCATAGGTACATGCAGGCAAAACAGAATTGTAGATTTAATTTTTAAAAAATTCACAAAACATAAACCAAACCATTGTAGAACCCAACACAGCTTAGTACACACCTGCTAAGACAGGCTCTATAGAGACCAACCAGAAAGTAGTCCTGAGTCTTAGTAGTTTATCTGAAGGCAGTACCTAGTTTCAAGGACTACTGAGAATTCAAGAACAATGGCAATGGGTTTTTGATCCTATTGCATGTACTGGTTTTGTGGGAGCCTAGGCAGTTTGGATGCTCACCTTACTAGACCTGGATTGAGGTGGATGGTCCTCGGACTTCCCACAGGTCAGGGAACCCTGATTGTTCTTTGGGCTGATGAGGAAGGGGACTTGATCAGGGGAGAGGGAGGGAAATGGGAGGCGGTGGCAGGGAAGAGACAGAAATCTTAAATAAATAAATAAATAAATAAATAAATAAATAAATAAATACCACTAACTGAGACCACCCAGGCACTACTCAGGAACAAACCATTCAAATGAAATTCCTATCATTCCAACTTTTGTAGATAGGATCACTTGACGTCCCTTAGCCTAGCATATACCCATCCCCTTTTCAGCAGGGCACCCCTAGACAAATGTCAGCCAATCAGGGGTCCTGAATCTTAGAAGTCCCTCACCCCAATCTTTGCTACTATAAAAACTCCATTATGCCCAGTTAACAAATCCATTTTAGAGAACCTCTTTAGCTGCCCCTCCCCCCTTTTATTGTGGACAAGGTCTTACCCTGGCTGGTCTAGAACTCTCTATGTAAAGCAGACTGGCCTCAAACTCACATAGATCTGTCTGTCTCCATGTGCTCCCAGTTTTTATCTCTTTAAAAAAATATTAGAAGCCAGGTAGTAGTAGTGCATGCCTTTAATCCCAGCAGTTGGGAGGCAGAGGCAGGCGGATCTCTGTGAGTTTGAGGCCAGCCTGGTCTACAAGAGCTAGTTCCAGGACAGACTACAAGGCTACAGAGAAACCCTGTCTCGAAAAAAACAAAAATAAATAAATTAAATTTTAAAAAATTAGGATGTATTTACATATGTGTATGGGCTCCAGTATACTAGGGTGTGTGCGTGTAGAGGTCAGAAGACAGTTTACAGGAGTTGGCTTTCTTATTCCACCACGTGAGTCTCAGGGATCAAAATTATGTAATCATGTTCGATGGCATCTCAAGAGTCTAGTCTCATTTCCTAGTGCCTCATAGTGGAGGTTAAATTTCAACAAGTAATTTAAAGAGGGCAATCTGCATTCAAGCCATCGGAATATATGCCAGTTGACTTTTTTTCTTTTCCTTTCTTTTTTCTTTTCTTTTTTTCTGGTTGTGTTTGTTTGAGACAGAGTTTCCAGGGTTTCCCTGTGTAACAGCCCTGGTTGTCCTGGAACTCCCTCTGTACACCAGGCTGGACTTGGACTCTGCCTTGGAGTGCTGGGATTAAAGGTGTGTGTCACCATGCCCAGCCTTTTTTTTTTTTTTAAGAGGAGAAAAAAAAAACATTTAATTTTGGGAGTATCACAAAAAGGGACTTCATGCACTTAAATGGGGCATGTCTCAACTCTGTGACATGTTATGCTGCTATCCTCGGGTTTAAGATGAAGATTCTGAAGCCATTTGTCCAAATCACACTGTTAACAGTAGTAAAGCCTGGGTCTGCAGCCTGGCCGCCCACCATCCACAGAAGAGACTCATTCCTTAAGCTGCTGTGTTAGGAGCAGCCGGAAGGTAGAACCTGGAACTTAGGTGTCTTTGGGGAGGTCAGTACTCCAGGGGAAGTAGTGCGTCCAGCTGTCTGTCCGTCCAACCATCAGGCAGGTTTCCATACAGATAGCTGGAAAGAATCAGTTGTCATGGTAGGCATAAAGGTGACATAGACGGAGAACTGACCTGAAACCTCCACATACCACTAACAAACACAGGTCAAAATTTTGTTTCAAATTTGCTACAAGGTGGGAGGTATTCTTAAAAAAAAAAAAAAAAAAAAAAAAGAGGGGGTTAAAACAATTTTAAAATAAGTAAACATAAACCTAAGCAAAGGTCCTGAACGAGGGCTTAGCCCCGAGAGTGCTAGCTGCTTCTGTAGAGGACCTGGGTCTCTTCCCAGCAGGCCGCATCAAGCTGCCCGCAACTGCACCTAACCCCAGCTCCTAGGGCACTGACAGCCTCCTTTAGCTTCTGTAAGCACCTGAATGAATCGGCATACTCATAAATATAATATACATATATATTGTATAAAACAAACAACAACAACAACAAAACCAAACAACTAAGGCAAAGATTTGTCTCTGGGCAGAAATGTTTCTTTCTTTACTTTGTGAGTTGGTGTTGTTGTAGTCGAGGCTGGTCTAGAACCCACTAAATGTAGCCAAGAATGACCTTGAATTTTAGGTCCTCCTGCCTCTAACTCCCAGGTGCTGGGATTATAGGCCTAAGCTACCACACCCAGCGGATGAGCTGCTGGGAAGTATCGCGTGGTTTCTCGCGTGCTAAGGAAGCACTCCAGCAATGGAGCAAGATCCCCAGCCCCGAGGAGACACATTTTAAAGGAGAAAGTATAAGGCAGTTTTGGACCGTGAAGACTGAATTGGCCAAAACTTAAAATAGCACATAAATGGCTTCATACTGCTTGCATGTTGACCTGATACTATTTGTAATATTTTTATTTAATTAAGATATGTTTTCAAATGGAATTACTGTGGGGTCCTTAGCTCACTCCAAAGGGCCAGAAGACACCTGATTGGTAATTGCAGAAAACAGCTTCATTCTCAAAACACCCAGCATGCGTCCAACCCGAGGGGGAGGGTAAGGCAGACCCAGTTAAGCCTGCTTAAGGGAATTCCAGCTGTGGTTAAGTGTACTTTGATTAGGTATAGACCCTTCCTGATACAGGAATCATTTCATGATTGGCTCACAGCGCCTGGCCAGCTACTGGGGTTGCTGTGTCAGGAGTGTGTCCGCGGTGTCGGGGGTCTGTCTGCGGTGTCGGGGGTCTGTCTGC
>NW_026067982.1:494689-579026 GCF_014885135.2 Alexandromys fortis | reverse complement strand
CCTGGGCCTTCCAATTACAACTGTTTAAATTTTATCTTTCAAGTGTAGAGCCACTACAGGTGGATTTCTGTGAGTTCGAGACCAGCTTGGTCTACAGAGGGAGTTCCAGAACAGGTAAGGTTACACAGAGAAACCATGTCCTGAAAAAATAAAAATAAAAGACAAAAGAAGAGGGCCACTCACAGATATAGAGCGCCTATATCTGTGGCTCGTGTTACTATGTCTACTGGACAGTGCTGGTTAGAGAATCACTGTGGGCTAGAGACACTTTTAAAAAGTAGTCAAGGGGGGGCTGGAGAGATGGCTCAGCGGTTAAGAGCATTGCCTGCTCTTCCAGAGGTCCTGAGTTCAATTCCCAGCAACCACATGGTGGCTCACAACCATCTGTAATGAGGTCTGGTGCCCTCTTCTGGCCTGCAGGCATACACACAGACGGAACATTGTATACATAATATATAAATAAATAAATAAATATTTAAAAAAATAAATAAAAAGTAGCCAAGGGATGTCTAGTTAAAGGTTACCCAAAGCTTCCTACGCCTGGTCAAAGGTCCTTGGACTTCTCCCAGTACCACAGTTGGCCAAGGGAGCATCCCCATAAAGGCTTCTTCAGCCTGTCAATGCCTGTTAAAATCTAGCCATAGTATTACATACCTGTAATGCCAGAGACAGGAGGATCGCAAATTCAAGGCTATCCTGTGCTACGTTTTGAGACCCTGTTTCAAAACAAAACAACAAAACCAGTCTAGCAGAAAATTGCTCAAACCTTTCACTAGAAGACGAGGGTCCCATTCAGACCAGAGTTCCACTCTGGTTGGGATTTGGGACAGTCTCTGGTAAATCTGTTGCCATTGGTTAAGGAAGGCCCAGAGATATGCATTTTTAATCATACTTCCCACTGGGGCTTGACCTGCTGCTTCTCTGAGATGCAGAAGCATTGCCCTAAAAGTCCCTTGCAGTTGAGCCTGATATGAGTGAGCTCTTGGGAAGTGGGGGCAGAAGGATCAGAAGTTCAAAGTCATCCTTGACCCTGTTGTCAGTTTGAAACCAGCTTGGGCTGGATGTTAATGGTGTGTGCTTTTTAATCCCAGCAGGAGGCAGAGGCAGGGGTGGGGGATCTCTGTAAATTCAAGGCCAGCTTGGTCTAGAAAGTAAGTTCCAGGACAATCAGATCAGTTACACAGAAAAACCTTGTCTCGAAAAACCAGAAAAACAAAACAAAACAAAAGCCCAAACTTCTTGGGTTACACAAGATTCTGTCTCAAAAAAGGAACAAAAAGGGGCAGGGGATCAGGGCTGGAGAGATGGCTCAGCAGTTAAGAGCATTTGAGGTTCTGAGTTCATGTCCCAGGAACCATAGGGTGGCTCACAACCATCTGTAATGAGATCTGGTGCCCTCTTCTGGCATGTAGAGATACGTGCAGGCAGAACACTATACATCATAAAGAAATAAATATTTTTTAAAAAGGAAGAGGAAAAAAAAATGCTTGCTTAGGCTTTTAACCTTGGTGACAGGAGGCAGAGATGTGCCCAGAAAGGACTCTAAAAAGCCCTTTGAGCCATGTGCTTAGGGAATGCCACTGGGGAAGCAGGGTCAGGTTCAGGCTTGGTGTGAGGCCAGGGCCCAGCATACTCCCTGGGGACTCTGGGAACTCTCATCGCTTCAGCCCACTTCCTTGTGTTAATGAGTTTAGCTCAGTGACCCATTGGGTGGACCTCTATGCTTGCTGTTTACTTGTCCTTTAAGAGAATCTGGGGTGGGGTGGGGGGATGAAAAATAACATACCTTTTCTGGCACTTTAGGTTAACATTTAGAACTTTAAATCATCAATCTAGAGAATTACAGATATGGGGCTACTGCTCTTCCAGGAGACCCAGGTTCAAGTCCCAGAGCCCACATGGTGGCTTACAACCGTTTGTCACTCCAGTTCCAGAGACTCGGATGTCTTCTTCTGGCCTTCCAGGGCACTGGACACTCATGTGGTCCATAGACATACATTCAGGCAAACACATCCCTAAAACAAAAATTTTAAATCTTTGAAAAAAACAAAACTGCATAGCATAGAGTCTCACTTCCGGTTCATCTTGCCGTCCTCTATACTCTTGCCGCGCCCAATCACTTGCAGCTGGAGGGGGAGGCAGTGATGGCTGGCGTCGCAGATGAGCGTCCCGTGACTCTCCCTTCTTTGCTTCTAATAGGAACGTGTCAGTGGCTCTGTTAGACTAAGATATCGCTGTATTTGTACTGCTCAAGTAGTTGCCATGACTACTTGCCATGGTAATCTCAGCAGCAAAACAGCGTTGTGTCCGGAGGACAAAAGCAGTACTATGAAAACAAGGTACAGGATTCCACCCTCCCAGCCTCTCCAGTCTGTTCTATAGCCGACCTTGGCTCAGAGGAAAAAGAAAATGGGCTTTCGGTGCAGACAGATTGGGGTTTGAATCCCCCGCAGTGGCAAATAGCGCTGAATTTGGGAAATAAACCTCTTGGAACCATACTTCCTTTTCCACCAACCAAGACCAACAACTGCCATCTTAGGGCCCTTGAGAGGATCAGATGGGATAAACCAGTGAACTGAACTGGACAGCATTTGGCGTACAACAGACCTCCAGTTACTCCTGAACGTCCACGGTACATAGGTAATTATTAAGCTGGCTTCCTACAATAGCGATAGTGAAGGAAATGGGCTTGACTCAGCAGGTGAAGCAGGTTCATGCGTCTGCCAAGGCAGAGCCTCTTGCCGGGAGGGAGGATGCTTTGCACTGCTCTGCGGGAAGGTCAATGGGTTGTTACAAGTTGTGAACTATACCAACCCAGGCCAGTTGAAGTTGAGTTTCATGGTTATTCAGCATCTGGGATGCCGGTGTTGAGGTCAGGCCACCCTGTCCTGGGTTACTTCATGATGTGTAAAGCAGTGTTTTGTCAGACCGTCTACTTTATCAATTTTTGACTACATTTTGAGGATGGAGAATGAAATGAATAACATTGGTTGTCAACTTGACAGGGTCTAGAACCAGCTGGAGCTGTGGGCCTCTGGACATGCCTATGGGGGGGGATATCTTTTTTTTTTCCATAACAGGGTTTCTCTGTGTAACAGTCCTGGCTGGCCTTGAACTCACTGAGATCCGCCTGCCTCTGCCTCCCTTGTGCTGGGATTAAAGGTGTGTGC
This sequence comes from Alexandromys fortis, assembly GCF_014885135.2. Classification (NCBI taxonomy): domain Eukaryota; kingdom Metazoa; phylum Chordata; class Mammalia; order Rodentia; family Cricetidae; genus Alexandromys; species Alexandromys fortis. Next base: position 575,856 of record NW_026067982.1, on the reverse strand, counting down.
CGCCACTGCCCAGCAAGGGGGATTATAGTGATAACATTCATTGAGGCCAGAAGCCCTGCCCATTGTGGGGGTCACCACTTCCTGGCTGGGGTCCTGGGCTGTCTAAGAGGAGAAAGGGAGCCGTCATGTGGTCGTTCATCACTCTGCCTCTGATTATAGATGAGATGCGACTAGCAGCTGCTTCCATCTCCTGTTGCCTTCGCTGCCCTCGTGGGCTGTAATCCTTGAATCCTGAGACTGAACAAAATCTTTCTCCCTTAAGCTGTTTGGTCAAATGATTTTTATCCCAACAAAAAGAAAAGAAACTTAAGACAGATGATAACTATGAGCCTGAATGGCATCCCCCAGTGGTACAGACTGATAGATGATTATTCTTGGAAGTGGAGAGGGTGCCACCTTAGAAATGTATTGGGGTGGGGCTTAGCGGGTAAGAGCACACTGACTGCTCTTGCAGAGGACCCAGGTTCAAGTCTCAGCAGCCACATGGTAGCTCACAACTGTCTATAACTCCAAGATCTGACATCCTCACTTATACATGCTGGCAAAACACGAATGCACATAAAATAAAAATAAATAAATAAATAAATAAGGATATTAAAAACATTCATTGGGGTGAATTGGGACTTTAGGGGTGCATAAGTATCTCAAGATTAAAAGCATCTCAGGAAAACCAAGCCTGCTAGGGCATTTGTCAGACACATCAGCCTTAAGAAAGATCACTCCCTTCCCTGGCCCCCATAAAGAGGTGGAACCTAGTCCAGCAATGGCAGTCAGGCCCCCTGACCTGCCATCTGGCCACCTGGTGCATGTATCAAGGGACCAACTGGAAGAGACTCCTGACTGTTCCCAGAGCTTCATCTCAGCTTGGTCCTGTTGTTGACGTGAGATTTGACTCTTATCTCTGTTTACTCTGTCCAGTGATTGCCATGTTGTTATAACTGGCCTCATCAACGTTTCTCCAAGTCACCCCTTCCATCCAACATCCGACGTCCATCTCATGTGTATTAGTCAATGTTTATTAAAAAAAAAAAAGAAAGAAACAAGCCGGCAGTGGTGGCACATGCCTTTAATCCCAGCACTCGGGAGGCAGAGGCAGGTGGATTTCTGTGAGTTCGAGGCCAGCCTGGTCTACAGGAGCTAGTTCCAGGACAGGCTCCAAAGCTACAGAGAAAGCTTGTCTCAAAAAAAAAAAAAAAAAAAAAAAAAAAAAAAAAAAAAAAAAAAAAAAAAGAAAAAAAAAAAAAAAAAAAAAAAAAAAAAAAAAAAAAAAAAGAAAAGAAAAGAAAAAAATAAAAAAGTTTTTTTTTTTTTAATTTAGAATAGGAGTTTTTTGTTTGTTTGTTTGTTTGTTTTTAAAGGGAATTAGGCCTCATGATCATAGGGGCTGAAGGTCTGGTAATAGGCTGTTTGCAGGCGGGAGAATCAGAGAAGCCAGGAGCATGACTCAGTCCAAGGCCAGGGGCTGCAGAACCAGCAGCCAGCAGTGCACCCCCAAGCCTAAAGCCCATGGTTGAGAAGCTGGAATCTGGAAGTGTCACAGGTCATTCCAGATGGCAGTGCCAGAGTTTCCCCTTTTCCTTTCCTGTTCTGCTTGGTCCTGGCAGTTGGGTGGTGCTTGTCCTCACTGAGGTAATCTACACACTGGTCTCTGGAAACACTCTCGCAGACACACCCGGCACTCATCAACCCAGGCAAGCCTGCACCCCAAACTAACCATCACACCTCGGCCGGCTTAATACCCTGCTGCCGTTTCATCGCCTTATTGATGAATGTAACCATTTAAAAGACAATAAACACGTATTTCAGTTGTTTCTGTAGGTGTCTGCTGAGCTTCTTAGCTGGGTGGCTCAGACTCAGACTGCTTTCAGTGTTGTGGTTGCGCCATCAGTGAGGACAACAGTCGTTCTCAGAGTCTGCCTCCAAGCCTGTGCATTCTTCTTGCTGGCTATTGGCTGCAGGCTTCAGTCAGTTTTACCATAAATTACCTTATGGCAGGTGGATTCTCCCCAATCACGATGTGTGTGCGCGTGCGTGTGTGTGTGTGCGTGTGTGTGTGTGTGTGCATGCGCGTGCACACACATGAAAAAAGAGAGAGGGGGAGGTCTTTTTGTTGTTGTTGTTTTTGAGACATGGTTTCTCTGTTACCTGGAACTTGCTCTGTAGATCAGGCTGGCCATGAACTCAGAGATCCCCTCTGCCTCTGCCTCCCTCCCCAGTGCTGGGATTACAGGCGTGATGAAAAGGTCTTTGTTTTAAGTTGTTCACCTCATATATTTTGTCGGAGCTGACTAAGAGAATGATAAATCTCAGTAACGCAACAGTCAGTCCGGTGTTGTGGGATGTTTGTACACTGTGGGAAGATGTATTGCTGTGATTGGTGTAATAAAAAGCTGAATGGTCAATAGCTAGGCAGGAGGTGTGGTTGGGGCTTCTGGTCAGAGAGACAGAGAGAGAGAGAGAGAGAGAGAGAGAGAGAGAACTCTGGGAAGAAGAAAAGGCAGAGTCACCAGGCCGAGAGGTAACAGCCACGAGGCTTGCGGCAGGATATAGAAGAACAGAAATGAGTTCATTTAAGCCATAAGAGGTAGTTGGGAACACGTCTAAGCTTTAGGCTGAACGTTTATAATTAATAAGAACTCTCCATGTCCCTATTTGCAAGTTGTCTGGCTGGACAGCCTTAGCGGTAGAGTCAAGGAATAATTAATAATAATTAAACTGAAAACACAGAGACACTAGGAAATATTTGATGGCGCTTCTAGAAAGTATCAGAGAAGGGGGGGGGTCAATGGAAGGGACTGGAGAGAGGGCTCATCAACAATGGTAGGCGCTTGCTGTGCAGGCATAAGTTTGGATCCCAGCACCCATGTAACAGCCATGTTACAACCATGTAACAAGCCATGTGGCCCACACACACCTGCCACCCTAGCTCCACCAGTGATAGAGATGAGGGTCACTGGAGCTTTCTGGCTGCCAGCCTAGTTGAGATAACCCAATCCTCAGGTTCAGGGAGAGAGAGGCCCTACCTCAAAGGAATATACGGATCTGATAGAGGAGGGCTCTTGACACCCTCTTCTGGTTTCCTCGCGTGCACACAGGCTCACACAAGAGCAAGCACGTGTTTATACACTCTTGCACAGATACATACACATAAATAAGCAAACAAATTGGGGAAAAAAGAAACTTCAGTGGAACGCAGGAGTGGGTGGTATACACCTGGGATTTCAGAACATCGAAGGCTGAGGCAGGAGGATAATGAGGTCAGGAGGAAGAGGAGGAGAAGGGGCTGATGAAGCAAGCCGACCCCAGATGAAGGTGATTCCTGTGGGAAGCAGAGGCCAAAGCTGGAGATACATAGACTCTAAACTAATCTAAGCCTACAGCAAAGTAATCTAATTAACCCAAGGCAGCTAAGCCTGTCTGTAAAACATTCACTTATATTAGCCAGTAAATAAACCTCCTTTTTTTTCTACGCAGGACTGAAGTGAGCCAAGTGCCTTATGCATTCTGCCAAACACTATCACTGAGCTGTGTTTCCACCTAACACATAAACCGGATCATGTTATTTTCTTACACAACATCTTGCGGCTTCTATTAACCTCCCTTTGGCAGAGCCCAGGGTCTGTAGCATGCCCTAATTAGAGTCACAGTAATCTCTGCCTCCCATTGCTTTTTACCTTGTTTCTGGTTTTGAGCTTATTATACCTCCTATACCTTGCCCAGTGTGGTGGTGCACACCTTTAACCACAGCGGTTGGGAGGCATAGGGAGGCAAATCTCTGTAGGTTCCAGGTCAGTCAGGGCTGTGTAGTGAGACCCATCTTAAAAAACATACTAACAGCCAGGCGGTGGTGGCGCACGCCTTTAATCCCAGCACTCAGGAGGCAGAGGCAGGTGAATCTCTGTGAGTTTTAGGCCAATCTGGTCTACAAAAGCTAGTTCCAGGACAGGCTCCAAAGCTATAAAGAAACCCTGTCTCGAAAACAAAAACAAAAACAAAAAAACAAACTAACAAACCCAAACAAATCTCTCAAACTTACACCCTGCCCAAGAGGGACATTGACAGTGAGTTTGTGAGGTTTAGTTACCCATAAAACAGTAGAAGCCACGAGCGAGATGACCATACTCAACCTCATCAGGATAGCCTAGACACCTAAGACCTAGGTGCAGAGGTTGGACCAGTTTTATCTGCTAATGAGATCCAGGCCTCTGGCTGTTATGGGTGTTTTGTCTGCATGTACTGTGTGCGTCATATACATGCAGTACCCGTAGTGGCCAGGTGGGGGAGGCAGATCCCTTGGAACTAGAATTATAGACAATTGTGAGCCACCATGTAGGTGCTGAGACTTGAACCCTGGCCCTCTGTAAAAGCAGCAAAAGCTTTTAACCACTGAGCCAGCTCTCTAGGCCCTTACTTTGTTTTTGAGACAGTCTCACTACGTAGCCCAGGCTGATTCGGTACATTCTATGTTGCCAAGGCTGGCTTTGAGCCTGCACCAATCTTCTGGTCTTTTCACGAGTACTGGGATTACAGACATGCTCCAGCCTGCCTGCCCAGCTTTAGTAAGCCATTTCTTCTGGAGTAAATGTAGCTCATGAGTGGATATTCTGATTTATTACATTATATTCACATTATACGGTGAATGAATGAAAAAATAAAATAAAATAAAAAGGAAAGGAAAGGACACGGCCGCTCCTAGATATGGTGGAAGAGAGAGTTTATCGTAGATAGGCGGGAGAGCATAGTCAGAGGTGGGGACATCTGGGAGAGTCTAGAGTGGACATGCCCAGACTGAACTGTGCCACAGGGTGGGGGAGAGGAGAGGGAGGGGACCAGGTACGGCAGTTAGGTGCCCAAGGGTGCAAAAGGGGCAGGTAACCAAAATGTCTGGATTCTTTAGGGAAGAGTCTCTGGGAAAAGGACAGCCCAGCCCCTGGGCTGGAGAGTTCAGGGTAGAGGGTGGGGTATGACATCCATACACTGTAACAGGTAGGGACTGAGGAATGCCGGGAGAACCTGGTGGCCAGATCCTCTTTGCTAGTTAAATAGGCACCTCAGTCATTTGTCGCTGATCCTGGAAACCCTGTCAAGGAAAGAAGGATTGAGAACTGGGCCCGGGCTGGCAGGTCTGCAATGGTCACACTGGGCGCTAGATCAGGCACTGCTATCCGAAGCTTCCTTCTTGATAGCCAAAGATGGCATTAATTCAGCAGCTGATCAGTCCCAGTGTTGATTAGCAAGGCGAGCGGAGGAGGTTAGAGGGCAGCTCTGGAGGACGGCTCTTTGGATAAAAAGAACAGTTCATTGAGTACATTGCAGAGGGGCGTGCAATGGGGCAGCAGCTACAGTACTGTCTGCAGCACAGGAAAATGGGGCTAGATTTAAATGTGTTATTTGATATTTGTATTAGACATCCACTTAAAACTTGGTTTCAATGAGGAACCATTTACACACAATAAAATGTATCAATTCATATCGAGAATTTCGTGCGTGCTTAAATGTTCGGATCAAATTCACCCCCAGTTCCTTCCCCTTTCATCTCCAATTCCTTCAACATCCTGCCACTTTTCTTCATATGAACTCTATCTCTGTATCTGTATATATATATATATATATATACACATACATACACATACCATATATACAGACACATATATGTGCATACATGATCTATATATTGCCCTCTCCTTCTCTCCCTCCCCCCTCCCCATTATGTCCACTTAGTGCGGTCTGCATGTGCCTGTATGTGTGTGTGAGGCTGTCCACAGGAGCGTGTGAGCCACTTCAGGAACTGCATCCCTGAAGAAAACTTCTCTCGCGCTCTCTCTCTCTCTCTCTCTCTCTCTCTCTCTTTCTCTCTCTCAGCTTTATTTATTTTTATCTTACGTGCATTGGCATTTTGCCTGCATGTGTGAGGGTGTCAGATCGCCCGGAACTGAAGTTACTGTCTGTAAAGACAGTTGTGAACGCCATGTGCATGCTGGGAATTGAACTCAGGCCCTCTGGAAGAGAAGTCCATGTTCTTAATTGCTGAGCAATCAATCCCCAGCCCACCAAATCACTTCTGAGCTAGGGAATATTTTGAGAGTTTTATTTTGTTCTGTTTTTATTATAAGACAGAGTCCTGCTGGGCGATGGTGGCGCACGCCTTTAATCCCAGCAGTCGGGAAGCAGAGGCAGGCGGATCTCTGTGAATTCGAGGCCAGCCTGGTCTACAAGAGCTAGTTCCAGGACAGGCTCCAAAGACACAGAGAAACCCTGTCTCTAAAAACAAACAAACAAAAAAAGACAGAGTCCCGGGCTGGAGAGATGGGTCAGTGGTTACGAGTACTGGCTGCTCTTCCAGAGGTCCTGAATTCAATTCCCAGCACCCACATGGTGACTCACAACCATCTGTAATGTTATCTTGTGCCCTCTTCTGCTCTGCTGGCCCGCAGTCAGACATGCAGGCAGAACACTATATATATAATAAATAAATTAAATCTTAAAAAAAAAAAAGAGAGAGAGTCCCTGTGTCCAGGCGGGCCTTGAACCTGCTAAGTAGCTGAGAATGACGTTGAACTCCCAATCTTCCTGCTGTATTTCCCAAACACTCAGAGGGCAGAAGTGAGCCGCCTCGCTAGCTTCTTGTCTGGTTCCTTTTTTCCCTCTGTGTGTCTCAGTCTTTGTCTCTTCTTTCTGGGTCTTGTTTCTGTTTCTGGTTTGTTTATTTATTTGTTTGTTTGTTTTGCTTGTAATTTTTAAGTCCCCTGCATGGTTTTGCTTTTAAAAAGTCTCAGTTTTTTATATTTTACCTACAGATTAGTTGGAGTCTAGAAAGACGTGTCGGGGTTCTCTTAGCCACTGCTGTGTATCTCTTGGTTACGACAGCTTAGCCACCACTGACTTTTGCCCTTCCTGCTGCACTGCCCATGTGAATTGTTGCGGCTGCAATGTGTTGCGTGTGATGGGTCTGTTACATAACAACCCTCTAAAGTGCGGCTGTATTGGCCCACTTTCCACACAAGGAAACTGATACTTAGGAAGGTCAGTCCAGAACTTGCCTCAAATCTTAGATCTACTCTTTAATGTTGTCAGAGCTTACAGTAGCAAGCAAGGGTTGGACCTGGAACACCGGCACACACGTCTGAGTCCTTGTCCTCCTCTTGGCTGTCTGGTTCAGTTGCGTCGCTAGTGTGTATTGGCCTAGGGGTGGCATCTGTGACACTCCGTGTTACAACTTACTACGCTTTGGCCTTATTGTGATGGCTGATGCTGAATCTGTTTGTGCCCAACAGGCCACACTGTTAGAACAAACAGACGAGGACGTGTGTAATCTCGCCAGCGACATGAATTGTTCTCCTCTTGAAAGTGCTGCAGGGGCTAGAGAGATGGCTCAGTGGTTAAGAGCATTGCCTGCTCTTCCAAAGGTCCTGAGTTCAATTCCCAGCAACCACATGGTGGCTCACAACCATCTGTAATGAGGTCTGGTGCCCTCTTCTGGCCTGCAGGCATACATGTAGACGGAATATTGTATACATAATAAATAAATAAATATTTAAAAAAAAGAAAGTGCTGCAAAGTTTTAAAAATATATATATTTGTTTTTCTGTGACCGTGTGTGTGTGTGTGTGTGTGTGTGTGTGTGTGTGTGTGTGGTGGAGGGCAGAAAAGCAGGAAGTGCTCTTAGCCTCTGAGTCATCTCTCCAGCTCCATCATGTCCAGCTACTTCCAAGTTTTTTGTTTGTTTGTTTGTTTTTAAGATTTTAAATTTACTCTGATGGTAGAGGCAGGCAGATCTCTGAGTTCGAGACCAGCCTAGTCTGGAGAGCGGAGGCAGGGTGGGGGTGCATGCAGAGGGACAAAAAAAAAAAATAGATTTTTAAATGTTGTGTGTACGGGTGTTTTACCTGAATGCATATCTGTGTTCTGTTACACCCAGTCTGTTGCTCACCACGGGGAAGGAGCGAGACAACATTTACGGGTCCCGAAGGTTTTAATAGTTCACCACACTAGTGGATCGATCAGGACTGCAGGGCAAGGACTTGGGAACCTCGTTTCTCCTGGCAGCCCTGAACAGGGGCTTTATAAGCATAAGCATCACAAATTTGTTGCTAGGTTACAGTTACAATTCTCACCCATCAGAAGTCAAAGATTAGGGACTTTTCTTGTGTGTTCCATCATTGTCAACAGACACAAAATGAAGCTTTTCAGTGCAACCAATCAGATGCTTGTTCTTTCTGTTGTTAGGAGCAGCCACAGTGTTTTAAAGAACTTAGGAGCATAGCAGACTATTTCTATTGCCTGAGGAGGAGGTTGGTCAGCTACTGGAAAGTTCCCAGCTCCCCTAGGGTTGGGCACCTGAACTGATTTCACCCCTCAGGTAAAATGGATTCTGAAGTCAAAATGGCAGTACTTAGGCCAAGGAGCTTTTGTCTGCTCCCTTCATGTCCCACGTTCATGTGGTGCCCAAGGGGGAGTTACAGACAACTCTAAACCCCATGTGGATGCTGGGATTCAACTATGGACCCTGGGTCTTAAGTCCTTTGGAAGCGCAGCCTTTGCTCTTAATCACTGAGCCAGTGTGTCTCCAGCCCCTGCTGTAAGGGGTTTGATTCCCCTTGGAACAACTCCTTGAGCAACTTCTTTCAGACCCACAGGCTTGGCTTCACTTCAAGGCTCCACCACTTGCCGGCTGTGTGACTCCGAGCTTTGGGTTCAGCGTTTCTTTAAGGGGAGATTATTAATGGGAGTTGTGCAAGGGCCAAGTAGGCTAATTAACCTAGCACGTCAAGCCCTGTGCCATCCCATAGTAAGATGAATGGCAGCATTTATGAAATAGGATGATGCTTATCAAGATGCCGCTGAATTTCGCAATTAGGTGGAAGGTGAACTTAGAGACCAGTTTCAGTGGGAAGGAGGGGAGGAAGCAGCAGGAGGGGAAAGGGAGCCTGAGAGAGTGGCACTCCGGAGAGTAAAGACCCCACAAACCGCTCTGATACACGGGAAAGAGGAGTTTTTTTGACGTCAAGCTTTAGAATGAAAACTATGCGTATTTGAAAGGTCAGATTAAAATGGTTGTGGACAGAGTGGGACTTGGAAGATCGAAACGGGCAGGTGTGTGTCAAAAATCAAAGCCTCAGCCAGGCCTGGCGGTGCAGGCCTGCAAGTCCCAGCCCCTGGGAAGCAGAAGGAGGAAATCTAGGTGATCCTGGGTTGTGGGGTGAGAGTGAAGGGTGCCTGGGCTCCGTGAGAGCCTGTTTCAAATCCCAGGCTGGGGAGATGACTCAGCATGTAAAAAGGCTTGCCGTGCACGCCTGACGAGTGAGCTGGAAGCTTGAACCCACAGCGGAGGAGAAGCAGCTCTGAAAGCTGTCCTCTGAGCTCCACGCGTGTGCTATGGCATCCGCATGCTTGTGTACATGCACGCACAATTATTTTAAAAATAACAATAAAATAAAGTAGAATAGAAGCCTTTAGAGCTGGGCTTGGTAGTAGACACCTGTAATTCCAGCCTTTGAGAGGCTGGACTGGGAGGACTGTGAACTTGAGGCTAGTTTGGGGAATTCTTTCTATAAACGAAAAACAAAATAAAAAGCAAACAAAACCCCCTCGCACCTGGGGAAGATATTAAGCTCTTTAAGGCAGCTGAGCAGCAGCAAGACACAAGCATTTGAATACTTTCCAACAGGTCCTCTGACCACCCCACTTCTTTTTTTTTTTCTTTTTTTTAAATATTTATTTTATTTATTTATTATGTATACAATATTCTGTCTGTATGTATGCTTGCAGGTCGGAATAGGGCACCAGGCCTCTTTACAGATGGTTGTGAGCTACCATGTGGTTGCCGGGAATTGAACTCAGGACCTTTGGAAGAGCAGACAATGCTCTTAACCACTGAGCCATCTCTCCAGCCCCACCCCACTTCTTGTTTTACCCTCCCATGTTGGACCAGGGCTGAGCTGTGTGAATGGCATATGAGAAAAACTATGTCTTATGAACTGTATTGTGTTCTTACAAAAAGTGTATGCTCAAATCCTCCCCTCTAGTGCCTCAGAATGAGACCGAATGAGACCTTATATAGAAATAGGGTCATTACAGAGACTGCTGAGTTAAAATGAAGTCATAAGGGTGAACTCTGGTCCAATAAAACTGGTATCTTTTTTAAAGGGGAGAGGACTTGAAACACAAAGACAGACATGCACAGAAGGAAAACAACATGATAGCATTTAGGAAAGAGCAAGCCATTTGCTTGGAATGCTTACATCTAAAAACCTGGAACACTAAGGCTTGCCAACAAATGCCAGAAGCTAGGAAGAGGCAAGGGAAGGCCCTCCCTAGAGCTGTCAAAGGGGAAAGACCCTCTGGACTCTCTGAGTTTTGACGTGAAGTCTCCCAAAACTGCAAAATACTAAATCTCTGTTGTTTGAATTCACAGTGCTGGTGCCCTAGAAAAAGGAATATGCCACGTTATAGTGCATGAAGGCGCTGTTTCTGGAATTCGAATATGGTGACTGTAGCTCCCATCTCAGATGCGCTATCTCTTAGAATGCTCCCTCCGGGGACAGCCAGCCACCACAGAGTGGAGACACTCAGGCAACTTACAGCAGGGCCCCACAAGGAAGAGAATTGACTGGCTGTGAGTGAATGACCAGCAAGGAACCGAGGGGAGGTGCAGGAATATTCTAAAGGAGCGGTTTCATTCTAGATGAAAAGCTGGATGAGACCACTTCAAGCCAGAACCCCGGAGTCACTTCTGACTTCCTGATTCCTAGGCAGAGGAGGGACACGGTAGAACAGCTGATGAGATGTAACACAGGAGTGGACCAGACAAGGCAAACTGAAGTCACGAGAGCCCTAATCGGGTGACAATTAATTTTTGCAGACCTGAGAGCTAGGACTCCTGAGTCTGGTTCCCTGGGGAAGGTAATCTGCATCTGGCATGTGTCCAAACGAGTCTTTTAAATGAGAGTAAAGAGTGGAAAAGAAGGAGAAGCTAAGGCAAGAGCTGGAGTTGGTGTTGGCTTAGAAGTGTGGCCCATTTGCTTGAGTATTTGCCTAGCACGCAGGAAGCTCTGGGTCTGAGCCCTAGCACCAAATAAACCAAGAATAAAACCGACAAATGCCTGTAATCCCAGTGCTCTGGAGTAGAGGTGGCAGGAGAATTATAAATTCAAGAACAGACTAGAGAGCTGGTTCCATCTTTAAAGACTAGATTCATAACCAAAATGTCAAGAAATTCAAGGTCATCTTTGAATTACGGAGTGCCAGGCCAGCCGGGACATGAGGGACAGGAGATCCCGTTCCTCAAATCAATCAGTCAATTGGTGTAGATTCATATCAAAAATTGACACCAGCACTATGCACGGCTCTGCCAAGATTTTTTAAGTATTGTCAACAATTTCTGAATTAGTGGGAATTGTTGCTTTCTATCCCTGCTTAAGAAGATATTTTCTTAAAAAAAAAAAAAGAAGATACTTTCTTTTTTGGGTCTGTTTTGTGTTGTTTTTGTTTGTTTGTTTTTGAGACAGGGTTTCTCTGTGAAACAGTCCTGGCTGTCCTAAAATTTGCTCTGTAGACCAAGCTGGCCTCAAACCCACAGAGATCCGCCTGCCTCTACCTCCCAAATGCAGGGATTAAAGGCTCATGCCACTGCCACGCTAAACTACGAAGGTACTTTCAGGCTCCCTAATGTTAAACTCTGTAGTTTACACCCATATGCGTCTGTGTCTCTCTGTGTTTCTCCTTCAGTCTCACGCCTTTAGCGATCTTCTGCTTGTTTTATTTCTTGCCGCCATCCAGACTTCTCCAGCCTTGGTGATAGGGACACTGAAAATTTGTCTGCACTGCTTGAGATCCCTTTAGTGCACAGGAAGAGATCATGTGCCGGTCCTGTAGCTGCTTTTGTGACCAGGTACTAGGAAGGGAAGTCAGGAATAGAGAGATTGTAGGGCAGAAAGATCGTTTTCTCCTGTCATATGTTAGAGCACCTCTGTGGGAGACAGGAGGTGCGGAGACAGTTTGGAATGTCTTTCACATGGTGACTTCTGCCTAATGGCTCCTGAGACGTCAGCTGTCGGTGTCTGGAGGGCTGGAGAGAAGTACATAAGCATCCTGAGTAGAAGAAGGTGTTTTCAGGATGACAGTGGTTCCCTATGATTGTCCTAATCAGGCCTCAGGCGAACCTGAGTGAGGCGGCAAGACAGAAGCAGATGATGAAGTTTAGGCAGATCACAGTTGAGTGTAACGGTTTGTCCAAGTCTTACTAGCAAATAGTGCTCCTCGTCAGAGCATATAAATCAACATTTCTGCCAGTAAGGATCCAGGCAGCAGGATGCTAGAAGCGCAGCACAGACGACACCATCTGAGAACGTGAACATCACAGAATGTACTTACACACACGTAGATGGACGAACATGTGTGTGGGCCGCTGCAGGTGACATGGTATGCAGGTACACAGTGTGCCAGTTAGCTTTCGTCCCCTTGAACAAACTAAAGTCATTTGGCAAGAGGAAACCTCTGTTGAGGTGACGCTTCCATCTGATTGGGCTGTAGGCAAGTCTGCAGGGTATCGTCTTAATGGTTGGTATGGGAGGGCTAAGCCCTCTGTAGGCAGTGCCACCCCTGGGTAGGTGGTTCTGGGCTGTATAAGAAAGCCAACTGGCTGGGTGGTGGCGGCGCACGCCTTTAATCCCAGCACTTGGGAGGCAGAGGCAGGTGGATCTCTGTGAGTTCGAGGCCAGCCTGGTCTACAAGACCTAGTTCCAGGACAGGCTCCAAAACCACAGAGAAACCCTGTCTCAAAAAAAAAAAAAAAACAAAAAAAAAAAAGAAAAAGAAAGCCAACTGAGCAAGGCCTGGAGAGCAAGCACTCCACCACAGTCTCTGCTTCTCTGCTTCAGCTCCCGCCCTGACTTCCTTTCGTGATGGACTGTTAGGTTGTAGGCTGAAATAAACCCTTACTTCCCAAGTTTCTGGTAGTGTTTTATTACATTAATAGAAAGCAAACCAAGGCATATAGTAAAATATCTTTAAAAAAATAAGTCACTGGGTGGTAATGGCGCACGCCTTTAATCCCAGCATTTGGGGAGGCAGAGGCAGGCGAATCTCCTTGAGTTCAAGGCCAGCCTGGGCTATAGAGCAAATTCCAGGACAGGTTCCAAAGCTACACAGAGAAACCCGGTCTCCAAAAAAAGTTGAGGTATACTCTTAACCAACAATACTAAATACCTAGCCCTATATTTCCATGATCAAGTACTGTATACTGTACTGTACTGTGTATGCTAAGACCGGCTGCAGGGCAGGCTTGTTTACACCAGCATCGCCACAAGCGCGTGGGGAATGCCTTGGGAGGAGATGCTGTTCCGGCTAGTACACCTCACTAGGCAATAGGAATTTTCAGCTTCTGTTGTGTGATGTTTCCTGGGTCAAGAAATAGAAACATCTGTTTACCTAAGAGAGAGGGATCCAGTGGACAAAGAAAGGAGCTCACTCAGTTCCAGCTTGGTGAACCAATGAGCTTGCTGGAGTTACCAGAACCTGTGTGATTCAGAGGCAGCTGCAACCCGAAAGCCTCCTCCCCGGTAATTATTTACTGCTTATCTAACCTTGGAGCGGGGTCTTGTGAGCCACCCTCTACCCTCCTCTTAGGAGTGTAAATAGGCCTGGTCCTCTGAGAGTCTCCTTGTAGGTGATCAACAATTGCTCTTATTCGAGATGGCAATGTCCAACCCAGAGAGACAACTTTATCATATAGAAAGGGCCACCCTCAAATACTGTAGTCTACAGTTGACAGAAACAAAATGTCTGTACTCTATGACTCTAGTGCCATGGATATTTACGGGTATTTTAAATACTATGTAGGTTTTTTCTTTTTGGCTTTTTGAGACAGTTTCTCTGTAGCTTTGGAGCCTGTCCTGGAACTCGCTCTGTAGACCAGGCTGGCCTCGAACTCACAGAGATCCGCCTGCCTCTGCCTCCTGAGTGCTGAGATTAAAGGCATGTACCTCGTAGGTATTTTTAATTAAAAAAAATTTAACAAGAGAAAGATAGACTTGTAGGGGTGAATCTGAGTCAGAAACAGACATTCTTATTTCTCTCTCTCTCTCCTTCCTTCCTTTTTTCCCCCCCAGACGGTCTCACTATGTAATTCTGGCTAACTCTGAACTCACTATGTAGAGCAGGGTATCCTTGAACTCACAGATACTTGACACCTCGGGCTCAGAAGTGCTGGATTAAAGGGGTGTGCTACTATACCCAGTCACCGTTTCATTTTTGACACAGGGTCTCATTCATTTTGTAGCCCAGGCTGAACTCTAATGCTTGCCAATCCTCTTGTTTCAGCCTCCCAAGGTGTGGGGGTTACAGGCAAAACCCAGGATTTCAACATCCCAAAGAAATTATTTCAGGATAATTATTTTTTTGAGAAGTCATTTGGGCTAGAGGGATGGCTCAGTGGTTGAAAACATGTATTGCTCTTCCGGAGGACCCAAGTTTGATTCTCTGTCCCATTGGGCAGCTCACAGCTGCTATAACTGCAGCTTCAGGGGATCTAATGGCACTGGCCTCCAAGTGCCTTTGTACTCCTGTGCACATACCTACACATATACATTTAATTAAAAATAATGAAATAAAGAAAAACTTTCGGAACAAAATCTGTAAGAAAGTTAATGAAACTTTTTGTTGTTTTGTTTTGACACAGGTTCTCACTATGTAGCCCTGGCTGGCCTGGAACCTGTTATGTAAACTAGGGTGTCTTCCAACTCAGAGAGATTCGCCTGCCTTCAGAGTGCTGGGATTAAGGGCATGTACCACTGTAAGACTTTAAGACAATCCTGAAGCCATTTTTGACAATTCTGAATCCTCTCAGCCTCTGTGCCATAGTGCTTCCCCTCCTCCCCTGGGAACCAAGGACTTAACAGCTAAACTCGCACGTACTCAGTTCCTGAACAATTACCCATATACTTATGCTTTGGTTCCGTCCCCTGGGAAACGGGGTCAAAATGACCTCTTACCTCATCTGATCTGGCAACAGCTCTCCAGTCAATTATTGGTATTAGCCCTTTCAAATAAGCCAATCAGAATAGTCAAAGAACAACCCCCCTTGCTTCTGTGGCCCCTTTAAAAGGTCCCTCAGCTTCCCGAATGCTGGGGGACCCTGTCATGACAGAATTAATAAAATCCTCATGCTTTTGCATCGGCTATGGTGTATGAGATGGTCTCTGGGGCGACTCCTTCTCGGTGTTTGGACGCTAGAGTCCAACACCACCACAACCATCTTGACATTTTTTTTTATTGTCAGAAATTTTAAGAGTTTGGTTATATTGAGGAAACTGTCAAAAAACAAAACAAATAAAATAGACTATCTGGTCAGAGTGAATAGTGTCCTCAGGAATGTATGAGATAAGAAGAAAAACAGTAGACACTTGATTGCACATGATCACGGATATATTGAAGCAAAAATAGTGGAAATGTATACAATTCTACAAAAAAAACCCCTCGTCACACCAAAATTACATGCAGAAGGCTGGTGCAGATCTTGAAAGTAGAACTGTGCTTACAGAAGAAACTTAGATGCTTAGTAATGTTACTCCTTTGAAAGGAGTAAAGATTTAAAAATATTACATCTATCTTTTTTTCTTTTTAAATGTATTAACAATTTATTGCATCACAGGGCAGTAGTGGTGCACACCTTTAATCCCAGCACTCAGGAGACAGAGGCAAGCGGATCTCAGAGAGTTTGAGGCCAGCCTGGTCTACAAGAGTTAGTTCTAGGAGTCAGGCTCCAAAGCTACAGAGAAACCCTGTCTCAAAAAAAAAAAAAAAAAAAAAACAAAAAAAAAAAAAAAAAAAAAAAAAAAAAAAAAAACCCAAACCAAACCAAAACAAAAAACAAACAAAAAGAAAAGAAAAAGAAAAAAAGAAAGCATGCTTAGTCACCATGCCTAGCTACTGCAAACTTTATCAACTCCCTACAGCTTCAGGGAGGGTGTGACCTGATTTCTGGGAAGAGAGAGGCAGCTAGCAGGTGTGATGTGCAGACAATAAACTTGCTCTGAATTCATGACCTTTGCATCTTTTTTTCCTCTACCAGGAAAGTTATTTGCTTGGATGTCGTTGGGAAGGGTGCCCATGCACCTAATAGAATGACCTGGGAGAAGAATGTTCCTACAAATACGGGTCTATAAGGAGTTGTCCCCCTTCCCCAGGCATTTCTGGAATGGTACATGTTTTTAGTGTGTGGTGTACATGCATGTGTATGGGGCAGAGGTTAAGCTCAAGTGTCTTTCTCAATCATTCTCCATCTTATGTATTAGGGCAGGGTCTTTCACTTGGTCTCTGAACTCACTGATTCTGCTAGTCCAGTTAGCCTGCTTGCTTCAGGGACAGCATGCCAGGGTTGCAGGTGAGCTGTCATGTTGTACTGACACTTCATTTAAGTAGGTGCTAGGATTTGAACTCGTCCTGATTGCACAGCATCCCTCTTAGCCACTAAGCTCTCTCTAGTAAGCTTTTAAAATTTTATTTGATAAATATATATCTTGTTTTAAATTTACACCATAGATCACTGTAAGTTTTATTTATTTTTAATTTTGTTTTGTTATTTGAGACAGAGTTTCTCGGTGTATCTCCGGCTGTCCTGGAACTCACTCTGTAGACCAGGCTGGCCTTGAATTCACAGAGATCCGCCTGCCTCTGCCTCCTTGCGTGCTGGGATTAAAGGTGTGTGCCACCACCACTATAAGCTATAAATTTTTTATGGACCCTCTGATGCTGTTTTTATTTGCATCCCTAACTGACTTGACAAGCTTATCCCCTGTGAACCAGTCAAGGTCCCAGGTGCTCTGAGGTCAGAACTAGGGCTGCGCTTCAGCTTCCTAACTACTAATTATCTCCTTGAAACCCTAGCCGACAATCTGTGACCCTATTCTAGGGACATCTTAAAATCGAGATGATGCTTTGGGTTACAGATAAAACACTAAAGAAAAGTAGCCTTCTCACTACAATGGCTTTTTTTTTTTTTTTTTTTTTTTTTTTTTTTTTTTTTTTTTTTTTTTTTTCTGTTTTTTTTTTTGCAGTTTTTGGTTTTTTTTATTTTTTTTTTTTGTTTTTTTTTTTTTTTTTTTTTTTTTTTTTTTTTTGCCAACGTTTCTAGATCTCCTGATCTTACTGGGGGAGACAGAACGGAGTTAAGGATGTGGAGGGCTTCACTCTGGAACCACATTTTCCATTTTATGTGTTATACAGAAAGGACTGGATAATGGCCAGTTGGATTGAGAAAACAACTTGAAATCTGTTCCAGCAAGTCGGATCCAAGAGTGGTACTAAGTTCGGTGCAGGAGCGTTACTATCCACAGTCACTTCACTACCTCATCATGTAAAATCCCTTCGTTAGCGGAAAAACAATTCAGTTCCTTAGCTTTAGAAAGAAAGCCCAAATTGAAAGAGGAATTCACTTGAGACTCAAGGAACACTCCCTCCTTGAAGCACATTGGAAAGAACAATTTGCAGGCCTGGTAGTTCAGGTTTGTAATCCCAGCACACTGAAGGCAGAGACACATGGACCTCAGTGAGTTCAAGGCTAGCCAGGGCTGCTTAAGGAGACGGAAGGAGACGGTGTGTGTAAATACATTTTTTTTTTTTTTTTAGGTTTTCGAGACATGGTTTCTCTATAGCTTTGGAGCTTGTCCTGGAACTAGTTCTTGTAGACCAAGCTGGTCTCGAACTCACAGAGATCCACCTGCCTCAGCCTCTCGAGTGTAGGGATTTAAAGGCGTGTGCCACCGCTGCCCAGCCAGTAAATGAACTTTTTTTTTTAAAGATTTTATTTATTACATATACAATACAGTGACATATACAATACAGTGTTCCGCCTCCATGTCAGAAGAGGGCACCATATCTCATTGTAGATGGTTGTGAGCTACCATGTGGTTGCTGGGAATTGAACTCAGGACCTCAGGAAGAACAGTCAGTGTCCTTAACCTCTGAGCCATCTCTCCCAGCCCATGAACTTTTTTTTTTTTTTTTTTTTTTTTATTTTTCGAGACAGGGTTTCTCTGTGGCTTTGGAGCCTGTCCTGGAACTAGCTCTGTAGACCAGGCTGGTCTCGAACTCATAGAGATCCGCCTGCCTCTGCCTCCCGAGTGCTGGGATTAAAGGCGTGCGCCACCACCGCCCGGCTAAATGAACTTTTTTTTTTTTTTAAAAAAAGGGTGTTTTTGTAAAGCCTCGGTTTCTTTTACCTGGTTAAAAAACAAAAAATCTAAGAGAGCTGTGTCATGGTGACTTTTTGGGGGGCCACTCACTGTCCCCACCACCGACAGACCACCCGCTGCCGTCGACTGGGGGAGGGGCCACCGTAAGGAAGCCCCGCCCCACTGGGGACTTCCGGCTCTGCGGTAACTTCCGTTCTCGGCTCCGACTGGGCGTGCCGCCGCCGGAAGTGACGCAAGGACGTTCCTTCCATTTTGTGCACCGCCCGAGCCGCTTAAGTGCGTCAGTTGTGGAGAGACGTAGACAAGAGGAGGTCGGGTCTGTAGGGAGGCAGCCGGCTCCGTCGCAGACTACGGACCGCCCCGGGTCCCAGCCGCCAAAGACCCCGTCCGGTAGGTGAGTGGCTCTCTTGGAGGGCAAGGCTTCTCGGATCGAGGCTTCTTCATGGCCGCTCGGGTCGCGAGCGGCCGGGGCTTCGCTCTGTGCGGAGGACGGCGTCTAGAGAGCGCAGTTGATTGAGGTGGGCGCTGGGGCACGACTCCCTCTTGGTGGTGCTTGAGGGGGCCACAAGGCGGAAGGGAGGGCGCTCGGGGGAGGGCGTTTGTGGGGGGAACCGGGGCGCTTCTCCCCGCCACCCTTTGGTGCTCCTCCGGCCTGGGACGCCGGGAGCCGGCCTCGCCCAGGGCCGCTAGGGCTCCCTTTCGGTCGGCAGGCGCGGCGCTCGGAGGCCCGGCTCGTCCGAGGCTGAGGACGGAGCTCGTCCGGCTCGCTCCTCCCCCGCCGCGGACCCCCGCCGCCGCCATTTTGTTCTGCGAACGCGCCCGTCGCCGACTGCGCAAGCTCGGCTGTGGCGTCGCGAGATTCCGGCTTGTGACGCTCGGGGAGGCCGCGGCGCGTGCGCGGCTAGCTGCGATTGGACGGGGCCCTGCGGAGGGCGGGGCCGGCTTCGCCTGCATTTCTCGGCCTTTCCGGACTGCGGCAGATGGGAGGGGGCCGGGAGCCGGCCTCGGAGCGCGGCTGCGCAGTCTAGAGAGGTGGCAAGTGGGCGTTGCGGTCGGCCGCGGTGTGGAACCTGGCGGAGAGGGGGTCGTTTGGGGAGTGGAATTTTAATTTGAATTTTGAATGCGAAAGGGGCCTGGACTCTTGCCACAGCCGTTGGTAAACGTCTTGAGGCTCTGTATGTATGTTTGACTGATTGACTGATCCTTCCCCTGTGCCCTTATTGATGGGGTCTCGATTGATTTACTTGCCTAACAGGAAACACTAGCCGGGCATCATGAGTGGCTGTCGGGTGTTCATCGGGAGACTAAATCCAGCAGCGAGGGAGAAAGATGTGGAAAGATTCTTCAAGGGTTATGGACGGATCAGAGATATTGATCTGAAAAGAGGTTTCGGGTTTGTGGTAAGTGTTGCGAACTGAGTTAACTGTCAAGAAGTGGCTAAAAGGGCGGTGGTGGCAGTTTGGGAAGGGGAGACAGCGGATCTCTGAGTTTAAGAATAGCCAGGGCTACACAGAAACCCTCTCTCAAAAAACAAAACAAAAAAGTAGTTAGAACTTTTGTGATGAGCAGTGGTTTTTAAATGGATTGAGTCTTTTTTTATTTAAATATTTATTATGTATACAATAGTCTGTGCAGGCCAGAAGAGGGCACCAGACCTCATTACAGATGGTTGTGAGCCACCATGTGGTTGCTGGGAATTGAACTCAGGACCTTTGGAAGAGCAGGCAATGCTCTTAATCACGGAGCCATCTCTCCAGCCCCCTGGATTGAGTCTTTGTGTAATGTTTATTCCAGAAAAAATGTTAGTTGCAGTCTTGAGACAGTGAATTCCATTAGGTAGAATTAAAAATAATGGCGGAATGGGGCTCGTTCACAATCACCCCTTTTTATGTATTGAAGACATTCCTCATTCTGAAACTTGTCACGATTTTAAAAGGCTGTAGAGTACGTGTCTAAATGCTGTTTAGTGTCTTACTGTAATGTAAATTTTAGGAATTTGAGGACCCAAGGGATGCAGATGATGCTGTGTATGAACTTGATGGAAAAGAACTTTGCAGTGAAAGGTAGTGAAAATCAGTTTCTATCTACTTCCCCAGGATAACAGAGCAAACTGTTGGGAGTGTCGGGTAAGCATGTCATAGGCTCTTTCATGTCTTCATAGGGTTACTATTGAACATGCTCGGGCTCGGTCTCGAGGCGGGCGAGGAAGAGGACGATACTCCGACCGCTTTAGTAGTCGCAGACCACGAAATGATAGACGGTACGTGGTGCGCAAAATAGTCGTAAGCATAGGAACCATTAGCAAATGGTTGTGAGGCTTGAAGTCTGGTTACTTAGTCCACATCCTGGGAACCGGAATCTTGGTGGGAGTGCTTGCCCGAGTCACTGTGTCAGTAGAATGTTCTGGCACAGACCATCTGACAGTGCTTGTTCTCCTCCTCAGAAATGCTCCACCTGTAAGGACAGAAAATCGCCTTATAGTTGAGAATTTATCCTCAAGAGTCAGCTGGCAGGTTTGTTGAAATACAGTTTTGAGTTATTTTAATGTGGCATTTAAAAGTGTTAATGGGTAGTTTATGTTTTATTAATATTAAAAGTTTTAAATTAATGGATTTAATTGAACTATACTTTTAAACTTTAATTAAATGTAACTGGGGGATGTTTCAGATTTTAATATTAGTGATCAATTGTAATTGTTTTGAGGTTATTTTTTTCATGTTTTTAAAAATCAATTTTAACCAAATATTAAACCCTTTATTTGCCAGCCTATCTGTGTCGTTGGCCTTATGACGAGGAGTGCCTGTGGGTTATCCTAATCGTTGTCTTGGTCACTCTTGGTTGGGCCTGGTTGACTTTGCCAGTCAGCTCCTACAGTGATCAGTTGGCCACCTCTAGATCTGTGTTTGCCGGTCTAGACGTAATCGATGCACTTACTTGAAGTGCCGGGTTGCAGCGATCCCAGAACGTTGATAACGTGATCTGATCCCTAAGTTGAGAGCTGTCTTCCTGTAACGCTTCCGAATAAGAGGTCCTGGTCGAAAGAGTTGAAAGATACGCAATTAGTTGGTCGTTGGAATCCTGATCGCAGTAAAGTGGTCCTTGGTAACTGCACAAGAGTAAAACATGTCTGCATCGCCAGTAGTCTGCTAATAGGGAGGGCTGTGCGATTAAAGGCTTCCATCGATTGGGTAGTATCCTTCAAGTGGGTGGCGAAGAGCCAGTCGGGCCTATGTCATGAAGGTTTCTCCGACCGCTTAATGGTTTGCTGCTTGACTAGCCTAGGGAAATGTTAATAAAGGTAAAGTAAATTTTTTTAATGACATATGGGGCACAAAATAACTGGTGTCTTTGTAAATGTTTTTTTTTTAATATAAAACTAGTCTTTAAAACGTACTGTTCCTTTTTGTTTTTTTTTTGTTGTTTGTTTTGTTTTTTGTTTGTTTTCCCCCTCTTGTACTGAGCTCAGTTAGACTAATACTACTATAATGTTAAAAATTGGAATTTACCTCTAGCATTTTGCTTAAAAGCAATATGCTATTTGCTTATTTCGTGCCCTGGCATAATTTTTGAACTCTGATAGAATACAAGTGTGGTATACGCCATGTTTGTACTTTATCTAACAACTTCTCTTTCAGTAGTCTTGTTTTTATACCGTGTGGTTGTTTGTGTGTCACTTTGCCCTTTCTCTCCTTAACATGATTGTCTTGTGTTAAGGACCTCAAAGATTTCATGAGACAAGCTGGGGAAGTAACCTTTGCGGATGCACATCGACCTAAACTAAATGAAGGGTGAGTATGCACTGGAGTTGAGCCTTTCAGTTATCTGGGACTTTCATGGTGACATTGCCAGGATCTAAAGTATGCATGTGCTTGATTGTGGTCGTTTTGCATTTGGCAGTTTGGGGAGAAAGTTTATCGGGATTGTTGATACTGCCATTTAGTAGGGATCTGGCATCCTGCACATCTGACAGATAGTACATGGTAAGACACCTGCAAACAGTTGTCTGCCTCAGCACCGTGCCATGCTGTGTATGTCAGCAATAATGGAGTGAGCAGGGAATCTTCTGAATGCTTGTCTTGATCTTTGCAGACGCACCTACATGGCTGTTGGAGATACAAGCTTTAAAGACATTTCTTTCCCTCCCATTTTCAGGGTAGTTGAGTTTGCCTCTTATGGTGACTTAAAGAATGCTATTGAAAAGCTTTCTGGAAAGGAAATTAACGGGAGAAAAATCAAATTAATCGAAGGCAGCAAACGTCACAGGTATTCTTTGTTAATATTTTTAAACCAAAAACTTTATGTAACTAACTTTTAGAACTTTATCATACAGGTTAATTCCCCCCTTCTTTCTTTCCTCCCCATTTTTCATAGCAGGTCAAGAAGCAGGTCACGATCTCGGACCAGGAGTTCCTCCAGGTCCCGCAGCCGATCTCGTTCCCGTAGGAGCAAGTCTTACAGCCGCTCGAGGAGCAGGAGCCGGAGTCGGAGCAAGTCCCGTTCTGGTAGTAGGTCTCCTGTGCCTGAGAAGAGCCAGAAACGTGGTTCTTCAAGTAGATCTAAGTCTCCAGCATCTGTGGATCGCCAGAGATCCCGGTCCCGGTCCAGGTCCAGATCAGTTGACAGTGGCAATTAAACTGTAAATAACCTGCCCTGGGGACCTTTTTTAAAAAACAAAACAAATTCCCAAACCATACTTGCTAAAATTCTGGTAAGTATGTGCTTTTCTGTGGGGAGGGGTTTGGAGGGGGTTGGGCTGGATTTCTTTGTAGATGTGGACCACCAAGGGGTTGTTGAAAACTAATTGTATTAAATGTCTTTTGATAAGCCTTCGCTCACACTTTTGTGACTGTCTGAAGTATATAGTTTGTGTATATTGACAGAGCTCTTTTATAACTAAAGCATTTAATTTTTTGTACTAGAAAAACTTTTGAACATTTTAGTTCATTGTTCAGATATGTTAACTCAAGATTAGTTTAATTACTCAATTAAACTAATAGCTTTGGACACTTTAAAAGAGCTCTAAATTTGCGTGTATATAAAGGCTTAATATGAGTTTTCTTTGTTAGGGTCGTGGGTGTCTTCTCACCCGTTAACACAGCTGTAGGACAGACATTAAAGCAGCTGTTTGTTATTGATAATAAAATATATTAAGTATTATACAACTGCTTTTGGTGTTTTCCTGTATGTTTATTCTGTTCCATTTTGTGTTAAAAAACACAACATATGTAGAACCCTGAAGTAGTGTGATGTGGGCCTTTTTTTTTTTTTTTTTTTTTTTTGCTATTTGAAGCTAGTGAAAGAGGGCCCCAGGATTCAGTGAACTGTTGAAAGCTGACAGCTGAGGGGAATGACAGGTTAACATTATTTCTATTCCTCCCTGCTGTCTTATTGCCACCTGACTTGTGTCGTCAATGGGTTACATACCCTCAGAGCACAAAGGGCAGTGCTTTGGTAACACATACAATCCAGTGCTGGTGTTGGTTTGGCTTCTTGATGATAAAAAACAGTTGGCGTGATTGTAATTTCTTAGTGGTCGATCTTAAGGAATTTTCATGTGCTGGTTTGGTTTTAGTTTTGAGATAAGCAACTATAATCATGTTTTCATTAGGTTTTTCAAGACAGGTTTCTCTATGTAGCCCTGGCTATCCTGGAACTCTCTTTGTAGATCAGGCTGGTCTCTGCTTTCGATTACTGGGATTAAAGGCACATGCCATCACTGACTGGCTCTGGCTAATACGTGATTCTATGTTAGTGAGGAAATAAGAAAAATACTGTATAGATGACTGTCTTAGCTGCATGTATGTGTGTATACCACTTGGATTCCTAGTGCTCAAGGAAGCCAGCAGGTGGTGCGGGATTCCTTGGAAATGGTTAGATACAGGAGTAGCTGTGTGGATGCTGGGAATCAAACTCCAGTCCAGATCATGTGGGATCTGGGAGAGCATTAAGTCGTCTTTAATTGCTGAGCCATCTCTCTAGGTCAGTTTTAATAGGTACTCATTTAGGTCTACTCCCATGTCATTTAATAAGTATCCCTGTGAGAGTGAGAGCCACCCTAGAAGTGTAGGAAATGATTTATATTTGTCTTGAAAGCCTAGTTGCCAGGTATTATCTTGGTGTAAGTATTCGATAGCAGAACATCTTAACCTCAGCTGCATTACCACTTAGGAAATTTAGGGGCTTTTCAAAGGACAAGTTAAGGCAGCTGGTTAGGGATCCAGGATTTCAGGTTCTTACGATCCCAGGTCTATAGCCAGGTAACACTCATGCCTGCCTTGTGGACTAGAAGTAGAAAAAATGACCTTGTTTGCCTCCTCAAAGTGGGCCTTTGGGAGTGAGAGTTGTCATTTGGGAGTGCTTGTTAGGAAGGCTGGTGACTTGCTAGTCCAGGAAGAGAGTGGCCATGAAGTACAGCTGATTCTTAGAACATTTCACTGTGCTTGCTTACTCAGGGACCTGTTGCCGTAACACTGGCAGACACAGCCATCTCTCTTTATGGCCACCTCGCCTGCCCTTCATGGGAACTGCATCAGGTTGAAGTTTTAGATTGAGCACAGACCTGAGGTTTGAGAAGTTTTGATCAGTGAGATTCTTTTGAGGCAGGGTTTCACTGTGCCTGTGGGCCTGGCTGATCTGGGACTTGCTATGTGCTGGCTTTAAACTCAGATGCACCTGCTCACTGTCTCTTGAATGCTGTGATTCAGTGTGCCACACAGTCTTAGAATTCTAAGGGAGGTTTTAGTACTAGTTTTTTGGTGTTTTTTTTTGTTGTTGTTGTTCTTTCCTTTATTTTTAAGGATACTGTGAAGTCCCAGTTCAGTCTTTCCTAAATGCTAGATTCTTACATAAGTTAACACATCTTGCACAGTGTTAGGACATCATTGATCAGATGAACCCAAAATGTAAGAAAAAGGTTAAGCATTTTGTGGTTAAGAGTTGATGCTAGCGTATACCCTTGACTGACGTTCACTTTACTATGTAGCCTCAGTTGGTCATTCTTCTGTGCTCTTCCAAATTGGTGGTGTTAGACTGCCCCAACATGTATGTAACCTTTCTTTGGTTTGAAAGTTGGGATTGCTATGTATGCTATGGACTTGCTTGGAACACTTTGTAGCCCAGGCTGGCCTTAAACCTGAGGCAAACCTCCCACTACTTTAGCAGGCATGTGAGCTTTAAAGGGCTATGGCACCATGGTTTTTTTTTTTTTTAAATTAATAACAGCCCAAATGGTCAGTCGTTCTTTCCTGTTCTGGTCCCAGGAATGCTTGTTATCTGACAAAGCTGCAAGACTAAGTGCCTTAATGTGGCTGCGATTGCACCTGATCACTGTTTTAAGAAAAACAAAAGCAGCTGTGTTCAGCTGTATGCAATGGGGAGTTTGTTCATCTTTCAGTTCTTTTCGGCATCCAAGTAAAAAGTGCAAAATGTTTAGGTATAGAGGAAATATGAGGGTGCAAACATTTTTCTGTGTAATAGTCTCCCAAGTTTTTGGAGTGCCTGCTGCCACTGACAGGTAAGCTGCTGATAGTGTAGTTAAAAGTCATTGTGCTGGCTTGTTTCTTGGCTTCTTAGGAATTTATCTTGCTTCTGATATTTGAAGCCCTTTCATGTGGTGGTGGGTGGCAGTTTTGTCTTGCTTTTTATGTGTTTAGTTTTTTGAGAAAGGGTTTCTCAGTAACAGCCCTGGCTGTCCTGGTGGAACACTTCATAGACCAGGCTGGCCTGAAACTTCTGAGTGCTGGGATTAAAGATGTGTGCCACCACTGCCAAGACACTTTTGTGGGTACTTGAACTTGAACGCAAGTCATGTGCCACAGAAAAAAGAAATAACAGAAGTTAGAACCATTGTGTTGTAGTTTATTTCCTTTTGAACAACATACCCACCAAGGGGAAAGTAAATAGTGAAACCAGTATAAATCAGATACTGCTGTAGAGGGCAGGTGAGTGCCTTCATAAGCATTCATAGCTACTGAAGAGTATGTTTGGTTTGACAGTCTTCATACTTTAAGGTCGACATTTCAGTTACTGAGCATTGGGATTATAAACATGAACCACTTTGCCCAGTTCTTGTTTATTTTTTGGACAAATAGCAGATTCCATGTTGAATGGGTAAGGGTTCCTGGGTAGGTTGCCCATTGTTACGGCTTCATGATTGTGCTGACGGATTTCCTGGAAGTGCTATACAAACATTCAGGCAAGCATGGTGGTCCTTTTCTTGCTGCGTCTGATTTTTTTACATAGGCATTTTAAATTGCCACCTGACCAGAATCCAGGCCATTGGGGGAAGGGTTAGGTTGTGTAGAAGGAACATTCCCATTGTGGGTACCTTTTTCTGGAGCTTCTGGAATAGTATCTTGAGTGGCAGCAGCCTTGTAGGTCACCTTGGTTTCATCTGTGAAGGTAAGATGGAGACTGAGTAATAATGCGGAGGTTTATAAGAATGGCTGCTATAGGCCTGTAATTGATGCTTGGTTTCCATTGGAGGAACTGTTGAGAAAGATCAGACTGGGTGGCCTTGTTGGGGGTGTGTCAGTGGGGGTGGGCTGTTGTGATTTCAAAAACCTTAATGTGGCACCATTCCTTGTTAGCCTTTCTCTGCCTGTTTGTGGTTCAAGATGTAAGGTGTCAGTTTCTGCTCCAGTGCAGTGCCTGCTGCCATGCTGTCTGCCATGATGTGATGATCGTGAACTCTTTGAAACTGACCTCCTGTAAACACTTCTATAAAAGTTGCCTATGCCTGGTCTAGTATCGTAGTAATAGAAAAGTAACTAAGGCAAACACAAAACTTACTCAGCTACAAATAAAGGAACCTCAGAGGGTATGCTTTTCTCCCATCCCTGGTGTGTTAGCACCTCAGATGCTTTGTACATTTATCACTCTAGCAACTCATACCGCAAAGTCATAGAGGAAAGGTGGGTAAATAATAATGACTTCAGTTCTGAAGGAAGGGAAGCAGGAAGAGGTTTAGGGGAATCTTGACGTTTCAGACTGCCAACCCCTACCTTCCTCAATCTTTTTTTTTCTTCCCTTCTATGCAGAGTGGTGAGGAACTTAGAAGACAGAAGTAAGATAAGGCAGGGTCTATCCTCCCTGCTCTCACACTTTAGAAGTGGTGGGTCAACTGTTAGCACAGTTTTGGTACTGGGATTTTCAAAATTGGCCTTTTTAAGTAAAGTCTTAATTGAAAATCCATAGAGTGTCACATTGAAGGCTATTACAGGTCTTCTGGAACCGTCCCTGGAATCTGTTGGCTCTAGGGCGCCATTGTACTGCATATTGAAAGGGTGACCACTGGGTAGTGAATGACTGAGTTGTTTAGATGAGACTCAGACTTAGGCTTTTTCTTCCCCCAGCAAGGTTTTAGTGTCCTGTAGTGTACTCTTGGCTTTTCTTTTTGGCTTCTTGATAACCAGGATTACATCTTAATTGCGAAGGGAAGTTTGGTGTTTGCTAGTTTAGTAATGGGACTTCCAGGCAGAGTTTTCTGTATGTGTTGAGGTACAAACCACAGCTTCTGGGTTCTAGGAAGAATCTCAGTCTTGGTTTTACTGGCAATACGATGCAGAAGAAATTGGGTAATTAGGCAAAATGTTAGGAAATGTCACAAAGTTTGTATGTTGAGCTTTTTGCTTAAAAGATTGATGATGAGGGGTCTGGGGGTGTGACTTGGGAATGCTTTCCTAGCATGCCAAGTCCTGAGTTTGATTTCCACTACTGATAAGTCTGGACATGGTACATAATGTCTCATTTGATGATCACTTGGAGAATCTCCATTTTGAGGCTAACCTGAGCTACAGAAAGGTCGAGGGTATTTGCTTTGTACACATGAACTACCCCAGTGCACAGTACCATAAAAACATTGTTAGAGGATTCGGGTGGCAAGGACTCCCAGCAGGTAAAGGTGATCACTGCTAAGCCATCTGACTACATGGGTCTTTGTGCATGTAAACATGTTGTAAACAAGTACTTTAAAAGACCGATTTGTTTATATGTATATGGCTATTTCGATGCATGTCTTTGCACCGCATTCATTATCAGTGTAGGCCAGAAGAGGGCATCTCCTAAGACTAGATTGTGAGCTGCCTTGTGGATCCTGTGGAAGAGCAGCCATGTGTTCTTAAATTGCTGAACCATCTTTCCAGCCCCTGAAAGTGCTCTTGACTATTCAGCTGCCTCCAACCACTCAGAAGCACTTTAAGGGGAGGAATTCTAATCTATCTAGGCTTACGTTCTGAATGTTCTCTAAGCCACTTGGCAATGGAACGAACACACCTTTAGTCCCAGAATGCAAGAGGCAGGTGGATCTCTTGAGTTTGAGGCCAACAAGCCTACTCTACAGAGCAAGTTTAGGACAGTCAGGGCTACACAGAGAAACCGGTTCAAAAAAAAAAAAAGCTCTACTCTAGTAATATGTACAAACCATACCAGTTATGTATTTAAGAAGCTTTATTTTAAGAAGATTAAATTACTGTGTAACCAGAATGGAATCTCTGGATTCTGTTGTATTAGGGCTATCCTGTGTTTTCCCTATGGGGGTGGTAGGGTTCTGGCCTCATTACAGAAAACTGAATACTGTAAGATTGCTGATGCTTCCCAAACAAACACCCTAGAAATAGCGTTGGTCCAAAGTAGTTTTTCCTATTACAGTGGGGGTTCTCTTGCTTTTGGACATAATGGTCTCATATAGTGAAGGTTCTTTTGCTTAGACATAAGGGCCTCATACTGTCTTAATCCCTTGAGGAATATTCCACAGGTGATTTTTCTCAACTACTGAGTACTATTGGTGGAAATGACCCTTTTAAAGTCTTGCATTCTCGGTGCTACCCTGGTTTCCTGCTGAACCCTGGTAGCTCAGGTCCAATGTGGCAGTACTCACCCTCGGGAGGCTTGAATTTCTCATAGCACCGAAAGATAATAATGAAGAGAATTCCTTCTGCAAGTTGGAAAATCATATACAGAAGAGGAAAGAAGAAAAGTGGTCCAATGACTTCAGGGGGAAAGGTCACGTTGAGGATGGTAGAACAGAGTTGAACGTTTTGGAATCCTGTTTCCATGCTGATGGTGCGGCTGCAGCTGTGAGGGAGGGAAAAGTTACTTAACAGGAGGCAACTGCTGTTAACAGCTGCTGTGCCTGCCCTTCCTGTTTGTGAGCCATTAGACCTAAGCACCCAGCATAGGAAGGTGGGAGGAAACAGGCGGTTTGTTGATGTTGAATTGCTTGGAAATTCTGTTTGGTCCTCTTTAATAGAACTAAGTTAAAACTTGAAAGGGACTGGCAGATAAGTGAACCTGGGAGCCAGATCACTCATTACTTTGTTATGTTAGTCTTACATGATGACAGTTGCACTTTTGCCTATAGACAGCAGGAGATTGTTACATAGCTCTAGCTCCAGAACTTGTCATTAAAAGCAAATGTCGGCCCCACTGTGTATCTTCGAAAGCTTTTCTTCCCTAATTTTGCCTTTCATTTTGTGGATATTTAAATTTAATGAATACATATTCCAAGTGTGTTAATTTACTAGCTTTAGTGCATTTTGAGGGGATTGTGATGACCTTTGTGATCTGGAGCTCCCAGAACTAGTAATACTGCAGCAATGTGGTCATAGGGAAGCCGCCTTTTGCCTTGTGTGGAATATGCACAGTAATTTGGTTTTTACTAACAAGTTTGTAATAGTGGGTTTTGTGTGTGTTTAGAAATGAGTTCCTTGGTGGGTGGTGGCGCACACCTTTAATCCTAGCACTCAGGAGGCAGAGGCAGGTGGATATCTGTGAGTTTGAGGCTAGCCTAGTCTACAAGAGCTAGTTCCAGGACAGGCTTCAAAGCTACAGAGAAACTTTTGTCTCGAAAAACCAAAAAAAAGGGGGGGGGGATTGTAAGGCAGTGGTTCTTAACTTGGGGGTCGAAATGACTCTTTCACAGAGGTCACCTAACACCATTGGAAAACAGACTTATTTTATGAAGTAGCAATGAGATAATGTTATGATTGGTCATCACCACATAGGTGGTGTGTTAAAGGGTCACAGCATTATTAGGAAGGTTAAGAACCACTGTTTTAAACTCAACGAAAGTTTTTAGGGTAACGGGCCTCTGGTGTTCCCACAGACCCTCAGGTTGATGACTGTATTTGTGAGTTGGGTTGCACTGTAAAGACCTGAGCTTTGGATTTTGGAGTACCACTTAGCATATAACTTCCATCCTGTATTCTTTCTTGTCAGAAGAGCAAGAAGAGTGGGCAGAGAGGAATATTAGTGGCATTGAAGCTACCCCAGTGCCATCAATTGCGAGGCAGCTCCAGGAAGCACTATCTCAACAGTGAGAGAGCAGGCTTTGCTGTTCAACCCCCACCCCCAGTATTTCAGTTGGCACCTTTGACCATATGCCAGGAAATGCTCAGCCCTTAAAGGCCCTGAGGAAAATGGAGCTTCAGGAACCTACCGTGGATTGAGCTGGAAGAGAGCAGAGAGGATGTAGCCCAGAAGGAAGCCAGCAAAAGGCATCAGGGAAGAGGTGGCCAGCAGTGGTGGTGTCATGGCGTACACAATGCTATTGCCCACATTGATGACAGACAGGACTGTGACAGCCACACTGAGGCAGAAAGTGATGATCAGCCCTCCCTGGATATGGGGACAAGAAGAGACTTTTAGAAGGATGGGAGATGGGAGTTGGTACCAGAGGTCATTTTTATTATAACAGGAAAGATAATCTTTCTTTACCTCCCATCTTTTTTTTTTTTTGGTTTCTTATGTAAATGTAAAATCAGCCAAGCATAGCCAGTTGGTTTTGACATAGCCCAGACTACTGGGAAATTTTTATGATCTTTTGTGAAGGGATGAGATTTCCTGGTCCTATGAAGCTGATATTTATAAATGACATTTCCAGTCTGTAAACATTCGCATAAGACCCCCTAAAAACACTTTGGCGCTTTCCTCGGTCTACATTATAGGGAGGGACTTCATTGTTTTAGGGTAGCAGTTCTCAACTTATGGGTTGCTCCTTGTGTGTGTATGGGAGGGGGGTTTAAATGGACCTTTCAGGGGGGTTGCCTAAGGCCATTAGAAAACAAACTATACTTTTTTAAAAATAAACTAGCTATGAACTAGCAACAAAAATAATTTACTGGTTGTGGTTTACCACAGCTTGAAGTATTAAAGGTTACAGCATCAAGAAAGTTGAGAACCACTATTTCAGGGTGAGCTGGACTCTACACCCCTGTGAATCTTTAATAGGTTCTGGTGAAATGACTGTGCAGGGTTTTCATTGTGAAACATAAGGATGTACGTTTTCCTCAATGCTTTTTGCAGCATGCTCCAAAATGGCAAAAATGTGTAAATTTGTGCCTTTCTCATCTTTTAAATAAAGAAATAGCAAAAAATTACTGATTAGCAACTATATGCTCAGCTTGACTCTAAGTGTCTATTCCTGAGTGTGATGTTTACTTGTTCTTTGGAGACAGGGTCTTGGCCTTGTGCTCCTAGCTGGCCACCTAGAACTGTTGTGTACAGGAGGCTGAGAAGGTTGGAGGGTATGGGTAACTTGACCAGTTTCTCATTCTTCTAAGGGCAAGCAATGATGGGTGCCCTATCTGTGCACAGTGTTGGTTTTTTT
This sequence comes from Alexandromys fortis, assembly GCF_014885135.2. Lineage (NCBI taxonomy): Eukaryota > Metazoa > Chordata > Mammalia > Rodentia > Cricetidae > Alexandromys > Alexandromys fortis. Next base: position 544,059 of record NW_026067982.1, on the reverse strand, counting down.
TTTTTTTTTTGGTTTTTCGAGACAGGGTTTCTCTGTGGTTTTGGAGCCTGTTCTGGAACTAGCTCTGTAGACCAGGCTGGTCTCGAACTCAGAGATCCACCTGCCTCTGCCTCCCAAGTGCTGGGATTAAAGGCGTGTGCCACCACCGCCCGGCTGTGCAGTGTTTCTTGTGAACATCTGTCTTTCTGTGAAATGCTGGAAATGTTTCCCTGTTAGTCTTGTAGCTAAAGTTAGCCAAGTTTGCCCTGTTAACCTCTGTTCTCTAGTTGGCCTCTCTCCAGGCTTTTGTAAATCCCAGGCTGTGTGTCTGGCTCAATCCCCATTCAGGCCTTCAGCAGTCTTAAAAGACTTAAAAGTCTTAAAAGCAAAAAAAGGCTTGTTTGCTTGCTGTTGTTGGACTCTTATTTTGCGCGTTACTTTACCTTCAAATGTGACAAACTGAAGACAGCAAGCCCTCAATGTATGGCATCAAAGAGGGAATATAAATTTAATTATACTATAATTAATGTATACTGTGTTCACTTTCTCTTGATGTTTCCTATTACAATCCCACAAGGAACTATAGAATAGACTTTATTTTACTTGTGTAAGGAAAACCTGATGTGTGTGATCTTCACCCACCTCCCACATGTCTTTTTTTTTTAAATATTTATTATGTATATAATATTCCATCTGTGTGTATGCCTGCAGGCCAGAAGAGGGCACCAGACCTCATTACAGATGGTTGTGAACCACCATGTGGTTGCTGGGAATCGAACTCAGGATCTTTGGAAGAGCAGACAATGCTCTTAACCACTGAGCCATCTCTCCAGCCCCCTCTTTTGATTAAAGGCAGATCCTTGGGGTGATGCTACTAGGAAGTACTGTGGGCCTCTCTGCTCATCTTGGGATGTGAGTGCCCGTCTGACATGAGTTGATGCTGTGAGTTGATGCTGCTGTTGCCAAGTGACCCAGCATCCAACCAGAGCCCCTAGTGAGCAAGTCAAAGAAGAAAGAGCTCTCCTAAGTAGCCTATGGTGGTAATGGCTCAGTCATAATGCTTTATTTAAGCAGGGCCCTGAGTTTTCTTACCTTGACGATGTAGGGAACATATTGTGGCTTTTTGGTTTTGAGGAAGATTCCTATGCTACAAGGGATGAGAACCATGACCAGCGATATAATAATGCCTTTGTAGGGCACCTTGTCCTTAAGATCCCCGTCATAGATCCCTTTGGTGTAGATGTACAAGAGGAGAGGCATCATGCCCAAGGCAGTGAAGGAGGAGCAGGTGGTCATCACAATGCTGAGTGGAAGATAACAGAACAAAGAAAAACCAATTAGATGTTTGAGTACCTTCTGTATGCCAGACACTGTTGGGCTGCATACCTTATCCCATTTTCTTGGCCAGCAACATGCAGCCTTTTTTTTTTTTTCCGAGTTTTGACTTAAATTGTACATAGTAACTGTTAGAATAGAAAGCAGACAGACCCCTTGTGCTTTATTGAAGAAGATGCCATTTCAATTTAAATAAAACTACTTTTTTTTTTTTGATTGGTGATTGATGTTGGGGGGCCCATCTCACTGTGCATGTCATCCCTGGGCAGGTGGTCATGAGCAAGGCATGAGTAATAACTTAGGAAACAGCATTCCTCCATGGTCTTTGCTTAAGAAAATGGACTGATAGAAAAGACAGGCACATTGATTGGCCAATACGATAGAGTTTGGATAAAAGCCCAACCATGTTTGACTAATAAGAGGTGGTACTAAATAGTATTGGGAGAAAAAAATGAATGGTTCTAAAAATATTCACATGGAAATGTAAGATTAGCAAGTTCCAGGATAGCGAGAGCTGTTATAAAACAAAACAATTCCATGTGAAAGGCTGTTTTGGTTGTGTTGTTTTTTTCGAGACATGGTTTCACTATAGCTTTGGAGCCTGCCCTGGAACTAGCTCTTGTAGACCAGGTTGGCCTTGAACTCACAGAGATCCGCCTGCTTCAGCCTCCCAAGTGCTGGAATTAAAGCTGTGTGCTATTGCCTGGCTGGAAGGTAAATTTCTTTTTTTTATAACCACCTAGTAGCTGTGTAAAGGTAATTTTCTAAAAAAGAAAATATAGGACATATTTATTAAACCTCTGACTAGTCAAGACAAAGCAGTATAGAGTTCAACATATACGTGTAAATCCCACGCTGTGAGGAGATAACATTCAAATCACTTTGCAAATCAGTAAAGTTCTTTGAGAACAACCCCGTAGAAACACAGTCCATCCCATTTCCAGATGAGGACACCCAAGTGACTAGTTAACTCGGAAAAGGTGCTAGGCCTTGCATGACATCCATTGGAAATGTGGTTTGCTACAACTGACCGGTTGCCAAAATTGACAAAGCCCGGAGAGTCCAAATAAAAAGATGCGGAAAACAATTCCTATGTTGAAGTGTGAAGTCGAACAACTGGGAGCTTCCTTGCTGACGTGGGAATCCCATGATTTCCAATTCCTGCTTTTCCTATCCATACTTTGACCTGGGAAAAAGAGACCCATGCACAGGGCTGTCTATAGAAGCAGGCCGTGGAGTCAGGAATGTGTCCCAAAATGTAAGCGCAGCAAACCACACGACAGTTCAAATACACACAGTAGGTATTCTACTGACAAGCCTAACTGCTGGCTAGTTTTTGTGTCAGCTTGACACAAAGTAGTGTCATCTGGGAAGAAGGAATCTTGATTGGAGAAAATGCCTCCATAGAATTAATTGGCTCATTGATAAGCCTGTAGGACATTTGTCTTGATTGAGGATGGGGGGGAAGGGCCCAGCTCACTGTGTGGTGCCACCTGTGGGCTGGTGGTGCTAGGTGCTGTCAGAAAGCAGGCTGAGGAATCTCATGAGGAGCAAGCCAGTGACTGGCAATGCTCTGTGGGCTCTGCATCAGCTCCTGTCTTGAATTCCTGCCCTGACTTCCCTGGATGATGAACTAGCTGTAAGGTAAAATAAACCCCTTTCCATGTTGCTTCTGGTCAGGAAGCTAAGGCACTGGCTCTCAGAGCAAATTGCCAAATATATGATCCAACTGTATGATACCAAATTGAAAACATGCAAATACAGTAGATTATCTGTAATAGTTTGAAAATATCTTGTATGTATGTATAGTGATAGTTTTTAAAGAGAATGGGGGGGGGCGCGAGAGATGGTCAGGGTTAAGAACACTAATTGCTCTTCCAGAGACGATGAGTTTAATTCCCAGCAACCACCTATAATGGGGTCTGATGCCCTCTTCTGGTGTGTTTGAAGTACAAAGCACTCTTGTACATAAAATACATAAACCTTAAAAAAAAATATAAAGGGAGAGAACCAAGGCCTGGAAAAAATGGTTTAGCACTTAAGAGTGCTTGCTGTTCTTTCAGAGAACCCAGGTTCATTTCCCAGTACCACACTGGGTGGCTTAGCCCCTTGTAACTCCAGGAGTTCTGACATCCTCTCCTGGCCTCAGCAGATACATGCATACCCAGGGCACACAGGTACACAGACACATTTAAGCCAGGAATGGCGTCTGGTAATCACAGCAGTCAGCAGGGGGTTGGAAATCAAGTTCAAGGTCATGTTTGACTACACAGTGAGTTCAAAACTAGCCTGGGCTATGCTAGATTCTGTCACAAACAGCAACCTAAAACAAAAGTTTAAAAATGCCCTTGGTGGGGGTGGGGGTTGCTGGAGAGATGGCTCAGAGGTTACGAGCACTGGCTGTTCTTCCAGAGGTCCTGAGTTCTATTCCCAGCAACCACATGATGGCTCACAACCATCTGTAATGAGATATGGTGCCCTCTTCTGGCCTGTAGACATAAACACAAAACAATGTATACATAATAAATAGATGCTTTAAAAAATGTCCTTGGAGTTGCTGGAGCCAAATCCTGGGAGGTATTCCCTCTGAGGTGTGCTGGAGGGAATGAGATTGAGAAGTGTATGGGTGCTTCTGTGCAAGCTGTCGGTCTCTTGGTAGAAGACCAACTTACAAGTCATGTGCTTGTCCTCCTGTCCAGAGAAATCATGCTTACTTTGGCTTTGTGTCAGGAGTTCTAGACTGTGTTCTGGGACTTTGTGTGCCTATGTCCCCTTAGATGTGTAGAGCCATGTTTCCAGAACCTCGGGCATTTTCCTCCACAATCATAGATACTGGGGGCTGTCAGAGGTATCACAGCCCCAACCTACCGGCATCTGTGACTTGCGATCCTCAGTTTACCCTAAAGGACCTGGATGGGAGGTGACCTCAGATTCTAGCTCCTAAGATTGGGACCGTTGCAACACTGGGGACCTTGTTTCTGGTTACAGTGGGATAGCATGTTTATGTTTTCATTCTTTCTTCCTATATATGGTCTTTGTTTTTGCTTTTTCAGACAGGGTCTGTGGAGGGTGACCTTGAACTCCTGCTGCCTTCTGTCTTTGCCTTCGTGCTGGCGTCACAGGCCACCATACCAGGCTTTCTTCCAAGTTCTTTTATTTTGAGATGGACTCTTAAGCTTTCGCCTACCTCAGTCACCCGGGTAGCTGGGTTGACAGACATGCACCACTGTACCCAGCCCCTTCTTGCTTAAGAATAATCATGTTGAATAGACCCTGCTTTTTTTTTTTTTTTTTTTTGAATCTCTAAACTTGATTAGAAAGATGAGAGGTACAAGCTGAGGCCACTGTGAAGTGACCATCCTGTCCCTATGGTGAGGTGGGAAAGGTATAGGAATTCCAATGGCTTCCCAAGTCATAGTGGGGAACTTGTAGGGATCATGGAGTGATATCCAGGCCTTTTGTCTCCCCGAGGCACTGGCTCTGGGGTGTTTGGGGACCAGCAGGTTACAGGGAGCAGGGGAGTTTGAGGATGGCAAGAGTAGTCAGGGTTGTTCCAAACAAGCTCACTTATAGGTGTTTTCTCTTCCTGTGTCTTTGAGGAAGGAACTCCCCTGTCTGGCTGTCTGGTGTCCCCCCTCAGACTTAATCCATTTGGAAGACAGAATAACCAGGGGAGAGGGCTCTAGCCTGTTCTGGACACAACTTTTGCTCAGCTCTTAGGAGACCGTTGGCAGGTTTCCTGACTCCTGATTCCTAGTGAGTAAAACGGAAGTACTAGGAGTCTCACCATTTACTTCTAACTCTAAGTGGGACTTAGTGAGCTTAAAGAGAGGCTTCAAAGTAGACCTTGGAGCCACATCTGACCCTTAGACACTGCTTGGTTTGTACAGCCTTTTAGGTACATTCGTATGACTTTTTGATGTTTGAAGTTTTGGAGATTTTACCTAAAGTTGGAGGTTCAATTTTCTTTTGAGAAGTAGAAAACTTAGGGCTGGAGAGATGGTTCAGCCAGGGTTCAACTCTTAGCATCCACTTAGTGACTCACAACCATCTATGGCTTCAGTTTCAGGGGATCCAGGACATGTACACAGTGTCCTTACATACACACAGAGAAAACACTCATACATATAAAATAGAAATAAATGTCCTTTAAAAAGAAAAGCAGAAAACTGTGACTATGGATTCCCCTCCTGTACAATACGCATGACTGATCAGTGGGACCAGGGCCTTTGAGCCTGGCAGGCAGCCTCTATTCACTCTGCAGTGAACAGGCTAGCTCGCAAGAGGTCTGAGTAGACGCACCTGCCCGGCCAAAGGTGTTAAGTCCTACGACTGTTTCCTCATCTGTGAATGTGGTCAGTTATGGTACTCCCTGCTATATGCACCTGTCCGTGCCAGCCACCGAAACAAGGATCAGTGCCGGAGTATACCGTGGACAACAGGGTATTCAGAGAATAAAATAGGCTGGGCGGTGGTGGCGCACGCCTTTAATCCCAGCACTCGGGAGGCAGAAGCAGGAGGATCTGCGAGTTCGAGGCCAGCCTGGTCTACAAGAACTAGTTCCAGGACAGGCTCCAAAACCACAGAGAAACACTGTCTCGAAAAAACATAAGCAAGAAAGCAAACAACAACAAAAAAGAATAAAATAGTACTTTTGGGGGAGGGGCGCTGGAGAGAAGGCTCAGTGGTTAACACTAGCTGCTCTTCCAGAAGATCTGGGTTTGATTCCTGGCACCCACACTGCATCCCAGAACCATCTGTAACTCAGGTTCCAGGAGAATTCAGCGCCCTCTTCTGGCCTCTTTGGGCACTAGGCACACAGGCAGTGCAGAGGAGCCATGCATGCAGGCAAACCCCCACATGCATAAAACAAGTTTAAAATTCGTGTTGAAAAGAATGTTTAGTACCCACTGTCATTGCCAGCACGTGTCGCAACTTTTCAGGACAACTGGGACTCAAAGTCTGGCAGGGCAGGAGAATAATATTCCCACTCAGCCAGTGGGAATCAAGGCATGGTTAATGTGTATAAGTAGGTCAGTTTGCTTGGGAGGAAGGGACTTTGACAGAAGGTGGCCACAGAAACACCTGTGGCAGAGTCTGGAACTTGGAACCAGAGGCCGGGCAAGCAGCAGCACACAGGGCCCTGTTCTTGATCTCACCACAAGCTGGGGGTCATGGGAGGCCTTCCACCTTTCAGAGCAGCTGATACTGGAGAGGTCTCATTAGCAGTCACCAGGTGGTGAGAATGGGACACTTGGTTACGCTTAAAAGCTCGCCCATTGTCCTTCATATGGTCCCCAACCCCATTTGTGTTCTGCCGCTGCCACAGATAACAGGTTCCCTCAGACTGTCCCTTCTCTAACTAGTGTGACTCAAATTCCTTCTGCATCGGAGCTGAGACTTAACCTGGGGTTCTTGGGACACATAAGGTATGACAAACCTTGCCCCTCCCCCTAGTTACACTAGTGTTGCCTCGCCTCAGTGGGAGAGGCTTCTTGGTTGGGTTTCTTTGTAAACTTCAGCCACAGGCAGGATGCACATGAACCCAAGCTGATAGCTCTAGGTTCCTGGCTTCACCTGTCACTGAACATCTCCATTCAGGACAGACCTAGAGGAGACTGGCTTAAGCCTGAAGCTTTGCTTCTGCTAGTGAGTTCAGCCATTGCATGGATGAACCAAGCAGTCAAGAGGGCCTCCTCTGTAGGCAAGAGTCACACTTGTAGCGGTGGTGGCGCACGCCTTTAATCCCAGCACTCGGGAGGCAGAGGCAGGCGGATCTCTGTGAGTTCGAGACCAGCCTGGTCTACAGAGCTAGTTCCAGGACAGGCTCCAAAGCCACAGAGAAACCCTGTCTCGAAAAATCAAAAAAAAAAAAAAAAAAAAAAAAAAAGAGTCACACTTGTGTGAAGGACAGATAACCCCACCAAGCCCGAGGAGTCAGGCTGTTCAGGAGAGGGACCTTGCTGGTTTCTGATCAGGATGTTTTGAGCTCAGGCTGCTGTTGGCTTGCTCTCTGATTGTTAGACTAACCGGGGCAAGTGCTGGGACCTCAACTCTACCTGAGGTGTCTTCAGATGGCTCTCACTACATCTGTCAACTGGCTGATGGGTCTCAGCATACCTTGGATGCCCATATACTGGGGGAGAACCTTTGGAGTCTCTTCTCTGCAGGAATTTGAGATGCTCATTTGGTCCAAGTCACCACCCTGGTCTCCCTGGAATGTTCAGAACCCATATTGCCCATTCTAGTTTTTCAGCTTCAGAGCCAATACCATGCCATAGTTAGGTGACTTCAGTTCTCAGGGACCCTGGTTAAAATCTGTGCTCCTTTACAACAATCCTTGAGACACTTCTGTGAGTTCCGGGGTGCCTCTTGACCAGCTTGACATCTTTCACATGGTACTCAAAACAAAGAGCCTCCAGAGCCTGTCCTGATTTAGCACAAGCCTTTGACTATCAGTGCCAACCTTAATCCAACTCCTACTTCCAACCTCCCCCTGTCCTGGTCCCCAGCCCGGACTTCCCCCAGATGATGATGTCTCTGCCTCACCCCATCCCACCCCACTCCCTCCTAACCCTCAGTCCTACCTGAGGTTCATGTCTCCCTTCACGGCCAGGGTGAAGAGGTTGGACAGGTTCCCTCCAGGCGAGCAGCCACAGATGAGGATGGCCAATGCCTCGATTGGGTTTAGACGGAAGACCTTGCCCAGGACAAAGGCAGCGAGGGGCATGATGCCGTACTGCGACAACATGGCAATGATCACCCCTTTGGGCTTTAAGAAGTGAGCCTTGATCTTGCTGAACTCCATGGTGCAGCCCAAGGAGAACATGATGAACAGCAGCATGAACACCAGGATGATGCTCAGTGCCTTGTCTGTGGCGCGGTGGCCAAAGCCAGGCGGCAGAGAGAAATTGAAGGGGACCGATACATTGTGCACCTCCATCCTCTGGCACGGCCGAGACCACCCTTGTTCTCCGCCGCTGGCCTTCCTTGCCCAGTGCTTGCTGGATGTTTTCTTTAGTTCAGGACAGAGTTTCTGAACAAAACGTAGCTGTGGGCAAATAAAAGATGACGCAACCAGCAGAGCCAGGGCTCAGGCTGTGGCTCCACTCCACGGGGAGGAGAGTCACAGCCTTATCTCCCCGGATTCCCTACCTTGCTCAAGTTTCCTGACCTCTGTGCCTGCTGGGTGCCACTCACACCCAGCACAGGGCTGGTTCATTCCTCTGCCCCCAATTGACCAAGCTTCTCTAGCGTCTCTGAGACCCCACCCAAGGACCTACAACAAAGCAAGCCTACTTTTTCCTCTTCTCTTTAGCTCCTGCTTCCAGCCCAGTCCCTGATGCCTCAGGTTGTTTGCCTGGGAAGGTGCCTGCCCCAAGCCCAGTGAATCACCATTTGTGCCCAAGTGAAAGGGACCACGCTGCCTTTGGTTCCCTCACATAGGCATGGCCCACGGGCAGTGGGACAGTAGAGGGGCCGGTGGTGTTGCTGCCTGCAGGAGAGGATGTGTTCACTGCTTTGCTCCTGTGAGACCTCGTTTTGTACCCAAAAGTGTCCTGCGGGGGCGGGAGGGGGCACACAATGAACCCCTGAAAGGCTTACTTACCTCCAGAGGGAAGAACTTTCTGGAGTGCGGTCGGATTCTTGGAAGACTCTATGCAAAGCACCGCTCAGAAGGAACTCTTGTGGAGGCTAGCTGTGCCCGAGGCACCTGTGGCTTGAGAAACTTGTGAGGAAGGAGGGAAAATGAGCAATCTTTTCTTGCTGAGCTCCTGAGGGCTCTACTTTTGCATATTGAACCTGTGCGTCTCAGGCTGCCAGGTTTGAGGCATGCAACATCGGCATGCAAAAGAGGCAGATGTGACTGAACTGTACCACACTCCTTCCATCCCTGCCAGGAGTGGGAAACAGTGGCTCTTTTAGAAGCACAGTTTTTGAGGGCCTGGGGAAACAAGCTCCACCAGGAACAGAAGCCAGGAGCAAATCCAGTCCTGGAAGCCAACCCAGTCGGGGCCACTGGCAGATCAGGATTGAGCCAGCGACCAGATCCAGAATTAAGTGATCTCCACCAGAACAGTTTCAACTCCAAGCCAGGGACTTCTGCAGGAGGGGATCCAGACCAGGATTTACAGAAACAGAGCAAAGCTGGCAACCTAGGCCAAAGTAGGCCTGAGACAGCAAACTGCAAGGGAGAAGAGCAAAGTATATGAGCTCTGAGCTATCTCCAGGAACACTGAGTAACCATGGGGTAACTAGAACTGTGACACTGACTGTACCACGAGGAACAACCATCTGAGCTTTGGATTCACTGGCACCTAGAAGATGATTTTACTGAATCTCAGACAGCCCCAAACACACCTATTAGATAAAAAGATTAGTAGAAAAAGTGAGACCACATGCTACACCACAAAGAGCAACACAATACCAGTAAAACCTAAAGACCCTACAACAGCCAGACATGAACAGCCAAATATGGATGAACCAGAAGAAAATGACCTAAACAATACCTTCAAGAGAATGTTTGAAATTTTTAAAGATGAAATGAGAAATTCTCTTAAAGAAATTGAGGAAAAGACAAACACAAAATTGGAAGATATCAGCAAATCTCTTAAAGAAAACCAAGAAAAATCAAACCTGTAAAAGAAACTATTCAGGACTTGAAAACTGAAATAGAAACAATAAAGAAAACACAAGTTGAAGGAATTATAGAAACAGAAATCATGAGAAAAAGATCAGGAACCACAAACGTAAGCATGAACAGCAGAATACAAGAGTTGGAAGAGAGAATCTCTAGTGCTGAAGATACAATAGAGGAAATAGACTCATCAGTTAAAGAAAACATTAAATCTAACAAAAGCTTAACCCAAAATATCCAAATGTTGAACATTCAGGGCAGTTCCTGAGAGCAGGCAGAACCCACAGGCCAGCAAGCTTGGAAAAGGCTCTCAGAGGAAAGGCTAGGATTCTAAGGCCATGCCTATTCTGTTACATATTTTTTCCTCTATAAATCCCATATATAGACAGGATCTCAGCATATATGTGGCTTAAAGTTAAAAAAAATAAAGTGTACAGTAAAAAGCCAGACATTCCCTTGTGCTCCGGCCAATCAGTTCCTTCCAAAGATACTCAGCATGTAGTTTCCCCTTATGCTTCTAAGAAAATCTCCGCATGCAGACTTATTCTAATATGTCCCAAAGAATGGGATTCTTACTTCAAGAGAGAGAGCATAGAGCAGCAAAAATAGCAGCTTGTATGGGGGCTCAGAACAACTCTGGGAGAAGTGGCGCTTCTATTCATCAGGAGAGGAGGGGCAATTTGAAACAAATGCAATGAGACTAGAGAATGTAAGTTAAACCGAGAGAATTCAAAGTATCCCAGATTACCTAAACTGATTAACAGAAACCTTAGCAAGGACCTTGACTCACAATAAGAGAAGCTTACTATATGTTTACGATTCTTAACAAAAACAGTTCAGTCTAATTTAAGATGGACCAGATTATATCAGCAATATAACAAAAATAAACTTGGTTTAAAAATTATTTTGTGTTTATCTATGAAAGTCATTCAAGGTAGCAAGCTGGAATACAGCAGCTTCAGCATCAAAACAGACCCGGGTTCAAGAAAATAAATAAGCTTTAGAATAAAGGGTCAGAAAACCACTTTGAGGTATCAATGGTACACATGCAAAATGTTCTTTAGTCCAAAGAGGGAATGTGGTCACAGGAAAGATAAAGTATAGGCCTTCAGTGAAACCTGAAGTTCACAGGAAAGGGAAGACCATCCAGGGAAACCAAAGTCCACAAAGCAGATGAAATACTCAGCAACTTTGGGAAGCCATGGTCCTGGCCAGGAGGCTGACATTCTATCCTTCAGTTTTTCTTGTGAAATTCCTCACACAAAGAGGGAATTTCAAGCTTTGTTCTTAACCCTGGGAATACAATGAACTCATCTGATTTGGCAATATTACTTAATTTTTAAGAGGGACAGAAAGCCAGATGATTTATAGGGGAAAAAAGTTCATTCTCCTAGCTGCTGTCTCTGAACTCTATCATCTCCCACAGATACGTAGGGCCCTCGTGTTAAATGACTTGTCTCCTCTGAGACTTTCTCAACAGGAACACTCAGCTCCATAAATTTTGAGTAAAGCAATATCTGAAACTGTCTTGTCCCATGCCAAGTACATGACAGATATTGATAATTCTTTGTTTACTTTCACATAGCAAAGTAAACACTCAGAGGAAAAGGTTGACCTATCAGAAGGCAGTGTCTCCAGGGGAAGCTAACATAACATACTGTGAGCATTCAGTGACCTTCTAGCCAGGCAGCACTGGGAACGTAAGTTAGAGAGAACTGATCCAGCTGAAGTTTCTGCTTCAGGTTCACCTTGGCCTCACACATGCCTCAAAAGCCAACAAGAACCCAAAAGCCCTTCTAAATGTCCTGCTTTTATTGTTCTGGTGCCCAATCTTTCAGGAAAGAGATAAATTATAGGAAATTTTTTTTTTATAACAGCTCAACAAGCAAAATTAAAACTCCAGGAAGGGTGTTGGGGTAAACAGAACAAATACTTGAACCCTTTCAGACAAGTAGGAAGCTATAGAAAGTAGGGGTATGCAGCCAGCCCCCAGACTCTAAGGGATTAGAGGTGGGAAGGGCCGGCAAACATTTAAATATCCAGCATGTTTTCAAAAGACTAAACAAAAGAGGTTTCTGGCTTGTAGTGATGAAGCTAACAGGCCTGCTTTTTTGTCCCGCTTGGCTCCAGCACGGCTAGCTTAGCCCCGGAAATAATAACACGGAAACTGTATTTTAAACACTGCTTGGCCCATTAGCTTCAGCCTCTTATTGGCTAATTCTCACATCTTGATTAACCCATTTCTATTAATGTGTGTAGCACCACGAGGTGGTGGCTTACAGGGAAGATCTAACCTGCGTCCATCTCGGAGAGGAGAGCTATGGCATGTGCCTGTCTCTGCTTCTCTCTTCCAGCATTCTGTTCTGTCTACTCCACCTATCTAAATCCTGCCCTATCAGAAAGCCAAGGCAGTTTCTTTATTAACCAATGAAAGTAACATAGATAGATGACCCTCCCACATCATTTGCCCCTTTCCTGTTTAAACAAAAAAGAAAGGCTTTCACTTTAACATAGTAAAATTACATATAACAAAACAGCTATCAAGCAAGAATTACAATTACAATATCTAGATCTATTTTATCTCTTACCATAACAAAGGAAAACTATAACTATAACTAACCATTCTTCAACTCCCTCAAAGATTCCAGAAGGATATAATATTACCTAAGTAAACAAGAACTAAGCAACTTCTAAAACTCTAGAAATGACAGAGACATCTTGCTGCCTGGAGAGTCACCCAAAGTTCCTCTGTACCATTGGGGCATCCATCTTTGGCTTACAGGTCCATAGTATTCAGCAAACATTACCATGAAGCAGGAAATTCCAAAGACAGTTCAGTCACTATCTGCTGTGTCCTTCAGAGTGTCTCGCAGAATCTTTCATGAATCAGGAACCCTGAAGGATTAAAGCCGTGGCTTTGCCGGCTAGATCCCCATTACTTAGCTTTCCAGCCGCAGGGAGGAGATACTGCTGGAGCGATTTTTAATGCCACAACTCTATGGTGTTTCAAGGTCCCTGACAGCCAGCAAGCTGCAACATTCTGCTCACAGACCACACTCAGTCGGACTGCCTGCCTGAAAGAAACAGAGTTTGCCCAGGCAGGACGGCCCAGAAAGCCAGCATTTTAAAATGGCACAGCATTTTTCCTGCTATGGCCGAAAACCAAAAAGTATGCGTTCAGCATTTTATCAACACCATTTAAGTGTTTCGTGGCAGGACCTCTTAAAAGAGCTGCAGAGTTTTGCAGCTAAAGCTGAGTCAGGAAGCCTCTCTTAGATGAGAGGGCTTGCTTGCCTCTAGCAAGCAGAGCAGACCTGAGAAATTGCTGTTACTAAGAAAACATGCTTTACTCTATTCTCTCCCAAGCTTTCTCAGGCTTTCTGTGGATTCAGTTATCCACGTCGGGGCACCATTTGTAGTGATAAGGCAAGCAGGACTGCTTTTTGTCCCACTGGGCCCCCACACGGCTAGCTTAGCCCTGGAAATAATAACACAGAAACTGTATTTTAAACACTGCTTATTGGCTAATTCTCACCCATTGATTAACCCATTTCTATTAATATGGTGTAGCACCACGAGGTGGTGGCTTACAGGGAAGATTCTAACCTGCGTCCATCTCGGAGAGGAGAGCTATGGCATCTGCCTGTCTCTGCTTCTTACTCCCAGCATTCTGTTCTGTCTACTCCACCTATCTAAATCCTACCCTATCAGAAAGCCAAGGCAGTTTCTTTACTAACCAATGAAAGTAACACATAAACAGAGGACCCTCCCACATCACTGGCTAACAGCTACCAAGAAAATATTACACTATCAAACACAGGAGCCTCAGGTTTAACACATGGCGTTGTGTTTAAGTGTTCACTGGAGGTCTGAAGTAACACAGTTTCACACTAAAATGTGTTAGCATTTGGGATACAAATGAGCACAAAGAAACAGGTGTTTAGAGGACTGGAGAGATGGCTCAGCAGTTAAGAGCAATGACTGATCTTCCAGAAAATCAGGGTTCCTTTCCTAGCAGCGCATGGGGTATCTCACAATCCTTTATAACTCCAATTCCAAGGGATTCAATGCCTTCTTCTGGCCTCTACAGATAATTTTATGCATGTGATGTACAGACTACAAGCAGGCAGAACACTCAGACACATAAAATAAAAAATAAATCTTGAAAAAAGTGTTTAATTTGAAGGAAGATGGCCAGAGAGAAGCTCTCCTGGGAACTGACAGTCGGGGAGAGGAAGAGAAAGAGGTCCCAGGCCCAAGTCTCAGTAATCACTGGAGCAGGGCTGAGGTAGTACTGTAAATGCCCTATTGAGCTACATTTACAGAAAAGAAGTAACAAGAAAGAACATAACAGTATGAATAGAACCTAGGGTCTAAATTCCTTGGCCTGTTAGCAGCATGACCTCCTTCCTCCCCTTCCACTTTACACCTGTCTCTTTTTCCTGGCTATGCCCAGGAGAAAAGAGCTCTGTTTCATCATGTTTTCCCTTCCTTGCTACAGGCTCAAATGACTGTGGGCTGGAATGGTGAGCCACTGTCTCCTTTTAAGTTGCTTTTCTCAAGGACTTTGTCACAGTAACTGAAAGCTAACAACAGGGCTAGGAAAGGCTTCAGTTAATGGTCAGCAGAGTCTTAGTGAAAGGAGTTCTTGGCTAAATATTGGAAGATAGGTTTGTGGACCCCCCCCCAAATAAACCAGCAAAGATCTATATGATGAGCATGAGACGTGATCAGGTGTGGTGGCCGCACTCCTATAACTCTACCATCAGGAGGCTGAAGCAGGAGGATTCTGAGTTCAAGAGGACAGCCTAGACTATACAGGGAGATGTTGCCTCCCCCACTCCTGAAAAAAAAAAGCAGTCATGCAAAAACTCAGCATTTCACACAGAGGACCCTGTAAGGTTAGTTAGAAGAGGACTATCTATTCACTTGTAAAACTCTTTCTTCATGTGTAAAGGTTCAATTTCTACTTCCAGTTTATTAGCAGTAGAGCCAGAGAAAAGACAAGGGGATTATGGAAAGTAGAGCTGTTCAAATATGTTGTGTAGCACGAATAATAAAAACCCAGAGACAGATATTGTGGCTCAAGCTGAAGATCAGAAAAGCAAAGCAACCAGCCACTGGTTCTTACCTCTACCTCAGATCGAAATGAGCAATCCTGTCTCCATGAATCCTCAGACCGAGACTGAGACTTGTTTCCTTCCTCCCATCTTATATTCCTCTCTAGTGCTGGGATTAAAGGTGTGCACCACCATTGCCCAGCCCCTATGTCTAACCAGTATGACTGCTGGGATGAAAGGTGTGTGCCAACAATGCCTGGTCTGTATAGTTGACTAGTGTGGCTGCTTTGCACTCTGATCTTCAGGCAACCTTTATTTATTAAAATACAAACAGTACAGTCTGGGCGTGAGTGAACCTGGGATTTCCGAGGGAATAGGCAGGAACAAGACATCTCACATCTCAGCAGGGCCAGGCATGAGTTTGGGTCCTCAGAGGGAGTAGGCATGAGCCAGGACCTCTGTGGGTCTGGTCATTTGTCTGGGACATCAAAGGGGATAGGCAGGAATCTGGAACCTCTATGGGTCCAAGCATGAGTCTGGGACCTCTGAGGGAGTAAGCAGGACCTCTGCGGGTCTGGGAACACCCGAACCTGGGACCTCCAAGGCAGTACACCAGAGTCAGAAACCTTTACAGGTCCAACTCCAAGCCAGGGACTTCTGCAGGAGGGGATCCAGACCAGGATTTACAGAAACAGAGCAAAGCTGGCAACCTAGGCCAAAGTAGGCCTGAGACAGCAAACTGCAAGGGAGAAGAGCAAAGTATAGGAGCGCTGAGCTATCTCCAGGAACACTGAGTAACCATGGGGTAACTAGAACTGTGACACTGACTGTACCACGAGGAACAACCATCTGAGCTTTGGATTCACTGGCACCTAGAAGATGATTTTACTGAATCTCAGACAGCCCCAAACACACCTATTAGATAAAAAGATAAGTAGAAAAAGTGAGACCACATGCTACACCACAAAGAGCAACACAATACCAGTAAAACCTAAAGACCCTACAACAGCCAGACATGAACAACCAAATATGGATGAACCAGAAGAAAATGACCTAAACAATACCTTCAAGAGAATGTTTGAAATTTTTAAAGATGAAATGAGAAATTTTCTTAAAGAAATTGAGGAAAAGACAAACACAAAATTGGAAGATATCAGCAAATTACTTAAACAAAACCAAGAAAAAGAAATCAAACCTGTAAAAGAAACTATTCAGGACTTGAAAATTGAAATAGAAACAATAAAGAAAACACAAGTTGAAGGAATTATAGAAACAGAAATCATGAGAAAAAGATCAGGAACCACAAACGTAAGCATGAACAGCAGAATACAAGAGTTGGAAGAGAGAATCTCTAGTGCTGAAGATACAATAGAGGAAATAGACTCATGAGTTAAAGAAAACATTAAATCTAACAAAAGCTTAAACCAAAATATCCAGGCAATATGGGACACCATTAAAAGGTCAAATCTTAGAATAATAGGTATAGAAGAAATAGAAGAAGTTCAACTCAGAGGCACAGAAAATTTATTTAACAAAATCATAGAAGAAAACTTTCCCAACCTAAAGAAAGATATGCCTATGAATATACAAAAAGCTTACAGAACACCAAATATACTGGATAAAAAAGTCTTCTTTTTTAATAATCAAAAACACTAAATATACAGAGTAAAGAAAGAATATTAAGAGCTGCAAAGGAAAAAGGCCAAGTAGCATATAAAGATAAACCTATCAGAATTACACCTGACTTCTCTTTGGAGACGATGAAAACAAGAAGGTCATGGTCAAGCATTATGCAGACATTAAGAAACCACGTATGCCAGCCCAGACTCCTATACCCAGCAAATGTTTCAGTCACCATAGAAGGACAAAACAAGATAGTCCATGACAAATCTAGATGTCACTAATACCTAGCCACAAATCCAGCCATAAAAAAAATTTCCAATTGATGTCCTTAGAAGTTAAAGGACTAGCAAATGCTAATGACTGAAGACTGCATCAGGATAATGCCAGTGGAGGAACTGCCTAGCACTATGTAACTGAATTTTAACAATGATCACACTTTGATCTAGACCCAAATCAAAGAATAGAAAAGAAAGTCATCATATTGCAGCCTTTTAATGCAATAATTGATGAAAGTGAGCATTGCCAATTGATGCTAAAACCCCTGTGGGGAAATGTGGTTGGTGATTAGAAGGTTCACATGGGACAGGGTCTCACCCTACAGATTAGTCATCAATTACAGTGGGAAGGCATGTATTGAGACACTGAGTAGTTACCATAACCAGTAACCGGTTCAAATTAGGAATTTCTGCTATTGAGATAGATTCTTGTTACATGACTCCTAGCACATAAAATATAAGATGTCATTATAGGCACAATGTTGGATCCAAGCCTAACCAGTCTTTAGACCTAGCTGGAAAGGTAAATGTTAGAAAAGGGAGAGAGATGAAATGTAAAGAAACTATGAGACAACTTTAGGACATTTAATAAAACCAATTGGAGGCTGGGCTGTGGTGACACACGCTTTTATTCTCAATACTTGGGAGGTAGAAAGAGGTGGATCTCTGTGAGTCTGAAGCCAGCCTGGTCTACAGAGCAAGTTCCAGGACAGTCAAGAGTTATACAGAGAAGCTCTGTCTCAAAAACTCAAACCAAACTAACCAACCAACCAAACAAAAAGTTGTCACGTACTTTTTTAAAAAGTAAAATCAATTCACTTATTATTTGTATGTGTGCACATGGCACATGTGTGGAGTCCAGAGGACAGCTTTGGGGAGCCAGGCCTCTCCTTTCACCTCTATGTGGTTTCCAAAGGTCAAACTCAGGCCACAAAGCTTGCACATTAAATGCATTTACCTACGGACTTCACCTGCCCTTAGCATGTGTTCTTGAAAATAAAAAGTAACATAACAAAATTAAGGAAAGGCATTTTCTGAAATAAAAGGAATTAAGACATAATCAGATGTAATCTGTGAGTGGTTATTGAATTGAAAAAAAAATATCTAAAAACCATTTTCAGAGTAGCTGCAGATACATGAATGCATTGTGTATTAGCTGATTTGGGTATAATTCTTGTTATGTAAGTATTCGTGTTAGTGCTGCTAGTTTCTAAATGTTTCTGTCCTCCCAAAATTTGCATGCTGAAATCTAGCCGCCAGTGTTACAGAAAGGTGGCCTTAAAGTCATCCCTTCATGGGTAGGATTTGTGGTCTTACCCTGGAACCCTATAGGGTTGTCTTGGGCCCCACCCCCCGCCATGTGAGCAGCCCTTACCAAATGCCAAACATACTAGGTCTTGGACGTCTCATTCTCTGGAAACTGGACCCATGGCCTCGTCCATGAGCCCCACCACTGGGCTATGCCTCCAACCCCAAGAATAAACATGTTTTAACTGTGGGCGAAGTGTTATTGACTAACACTGGGTAAAAGAGCAAAGAAAAGAAGAAGAAGAAGAAGAAGAAGAAGAAGAAGAAGAAGAAGAAGAAGAAGAAGAAGAAGAAGAAGAAGAAGACAGAAGTTTTCCTTGTTCATTGTGAGGAGTAAACAGATAACTGCTTAATCATAGAAAAATAGAGATAGTAGTTTAATTACAAAAGTAGTAAATAGAACTCCATGAGCTGGGAGTGGGCATAGTTCAACAGCAGGATACTGGTCAGTGTTCACGAGGCTCCCGGTGCTGTCCTTCGCGTGTTGGACTCGACACAAGCTGGAGTGAGGAGAAAGGAGGGATGCTTAAATAAGGAAATGGCCTCCATAAGACATAAGATCTAGCTCTAAAGCATTGCCTTCCTCTGCCTCCCCAATGCTGGGATTAAAGGCTTGTGCCACCACCACCCAGCATAAAGCATTTAATTAGTGATTGACAACGGAGGACCCAGTTCTAGGTTCTACAGGAAAGCAGGCTGAACAAGCCACGAGGAGCAAGCCAGTAAGTAGTAGTCCTCCATGGCCTTTGCATCAGCTCCTCCTCCGGGTTCCTTTTCTGCTTGAGTTCCTGTCCTGGCTTCTTTCAATGTAGAAGTGTAAGTTAAATAAACCCCTTCCTCTCCAACTTGATTTTTGGTCATGGTTTTTCATCACAGTAATAGTAAACCTAACTAAAGACACTTTGTACCACCAAACAGCCAACCAACCAATCAAAACCCACTAAAAACAGCAACCAGAAAAACCCTTCTGAAAATGGAGAATTACTTACAGAAGCAAAGATAATAGACCACATAGTGTTAGCTTCTTTAAAGTTACAAAAACAGAAGGAGTAGCATATTAATGTGACAAAATAGGTTGAAGGTGTCTGTCCTGTCAATAGATGTTGATGTAGGTTTAACTCACCTGTCAAGAGAAAACAGATATACAGACTGTATCTAAGTAATACTTCCCTTTATACTGGGATCAAGCAATTGACCAGGTAGGAGAAGGTGTTTTCAAAAAAATTGCTTGTGGGTGAGTGCAAGCATGCATGTGTGTATGTGCCTGTGTGCATGCATGAGTGCATGTGTGCGTGCGTGTGTGTAGTGTGTGTGTGTGTGTGTGTGTGTGTATGTGTGTGTGGTGAAGTCCAGTTTTTTTTTTGAGATAAGAGTCTTGTGATGTAGCCCCAGATAGCCTAGAACTCACTGTGTAGTGCAGGTTAGCCTTGAACTCACTGCCTGCCTCTGCCTCTTACTTGTTGGGATTAAAGGCATGAGTCACCATGCTTGGTCAAAAAAATTGTTTGGTGCTGGGAATTGAAGCCAGGATTTCTCATATGCTAAGCATGTATTGTGCTATTTAACTACACACCCAGCTCTGATCACAATTTTATTATTCTCTAAAGTAGAGATGAAGGAAGACCATTTATAAAGCAGTGAGCAATAATTGGATAAATGGTCATCTGTGCATAAATAACAAAGTGCAAAATTTACAAAGTCAGAATTATAGGAGACGCAGGGAGGCAAACACATAGCAGGTGACTTTTGTTGAACTCTTTGATCAATGAGAGATCACTGGGAAAATGAGCTGGCATAGAGGGTCTGAACATATTTGCAGAAACAGAGAGCCTTGTCTCTCTCCCAAAGAACCTCACAACCTTCCCTTTTTAAAAGTTAATAATGTACTATAGTTAAAAAACAGCTTTAAAAGGAAGTATATATTTTTAAAATTTAAGTACTTGTTGTCGTGGTTTCTGTCCTGCCCAGTTCCTTCAATCGTTAAGTCCCAAAGAAATCACACAGAGGTCTACATTAGTTATAAACTGATTGCCCACTAGCTCAGGCTTTTTATTAACTCTTATAACTTATATTAACCCATTATTTTTGTCTATGCTAGCCACATGGCTCAGTACCTTTTTCAGTGAGGCAGTCACATCTTGCTCCTTCTGTGGCGGGGCCGGGACTGCGTCCTCTTCTCAGAATTCTCCTGTTCTCATTGACCCACCTCTACTTCCTGTCTGGTTGTCCTACCTATACTTACTGCCTGGCTACTGATCAATCAGCGTTTATTTAAAATATAATTGACAGAATACAGACCATGGTCCCACACCAAGTACTGAGTGCCTGTCTGCATGATTTGTGTGCACTAATGTGTGCAGGTACCCTTGGAGGTCAGAGGAGGGTGTTGTATCCTCTGGAACTGGAGTTAGCAGCAGTTATGAGCAGTCGTGTGGGTGATGGCAACTGAACCTGGGTCCTCTGCAAGTGTACATTTTTGGGAGCTAAGTTATCTCTGCAGGTCCCACAGTTCCCCAAGGCAAGGAAGGTGACATAGTAAACACACTGTATATTATTTAGGTGCATTTTTTTTTTCTGTGTAGCTCAGGCTGGCCCAGAGCGTGTGTTCTTTCTGCTGCCATGCCCTCCAGGTGTCACCATGCCTGGACAGGACTGTCCTTGCTGTGAACGCTGTGGGGTGAATGGAGGCTTCAAAAGTCACCAGAAAACGTTTCGTTTCAGAACACTTTCGACTCAGGACTTGAGGCAAAACAGGAAGGCAGCCCTATTTATTTTCACATACGGGGAAAATCCTAGCCTAGAACTCTCTAGAACACTGTGGAAATGGCCATCTCTGGGTCTGGGGTGTGTGTGGGGGGAGAGGGTCAAAGTGAGGTGACCATTTTTGCAGGCCTCACACTTCAAGTGGGGAGCTGGACAGGAAGACTCCAGAGCCATCTTCCAGGCTGAGGGGGATAGAGTGTGACTAGCTGGGAAAAGGCAGCCAGAGAAGAGGGCTGAACACAAGGAAGGCTTCCTGTAACTCTAAGCACCATCTCTTAGTTCTAGGCTGTCAAAAGGAGCCCAGGCCTCTACTGTGTGGCTAGGCCATGTTGGCGAGGATGACAGGGAAGGAACCTTTCATGAACTCAGCAAGAACTGATCCCGTCCTAAAGCAGTTGTATAGTGTACCGAACGGTGGTCACAAGAGAGGCTTTGAATTTCGACGGGCATTACTGGGCATTGCACCAAGGACCTCGCATATCTTACACCCTAAACCTTGGCCCCGGTCCTAAGACAGCTAGCTTGTCTTCATGTTTCCCATGGTTGGACACACTGCTTTCGCTCTCAAGGCACTTCTGAACTCTGTTCCACAAAATATACATACAAATGCCAGACTCTAGATCCAGAAAGCTGGGCCAATGCCAGTTCAGGTGATAGTGGCAGTGCTATTAATCACAAGGACATGCCCAATCTCTGAAAGCTGACAGTCCAGTGGATTCTGACAAGGCACAGAGGGGGTGGGTGGCAGGCAGAGGGGGTTGGGTGGTGGTGGTGGATGGGGACACCAGCTGTTGCCTGATTTGATGATTTCCAGCTGGAAGAGAGCCCTTTGGTGCCCGTTAGTACTCTGTGCCATGAGTCAGTGTCCTCTTTCCCATGCATGGGGCTTCCTCATGGCTATGGGCTTTTCTTTAATTCCATCCATCCATCCATCCATCCGTCCGTCCGTCTGTCCATCCATCCATCCATTGCTGAATTACCTAGTTAATTAATTAGTGCCAAGACTTGAACCCAGGACATTGGGCATACCAAACACGTGCTCTTTCACGGAGTTTATCCCTTTGTAAAAGTTTCCAGTCTCTTTGGAAAGAAAGCATTAGTACGTTCACTGGGCAAGTTCTTTCTGTTTTTCTGGAATTGCCCCACCAGGGCTTACTGCCACACTCTGATCCTCCACCATTTAGCCTTCAGGATGACCTTTTTCTCATCACCTCCTGAGTGCTGAGGCTTACACAGGTGTGCACCACTGTGCCCAACTGGAGAGGAGTCAAGACAGCTTTCCATACCCGCATCTACGCTGAGGACAGTATGCCAGAAATCCCAGGACTTGGGAGACAGAGGCAGGAGGCCCGGGAGTACAAAGTGTGTGCTCATGTGCCTTTCACGAGGCTGTCTCGGCAGAGGAGAGCTTCACTCCAAAGAGCTTTGACCCTCTTGCAAATTTCAGTGAGTACTTCACGGTCTGGCGGGAGCAGAGGTCATGGGGGTGGGTGTTAGACAGCAGTGAGACCCGGGGGTCAGAAGTCCTCTCCAAACATTGATTTTCTCCCCTGACTTACATAAAATGAGGTGATTTACAAGGGCTCACTTCAGAGATGGCAGAAGACAAACAAGCATGGCATGCAGAACATAAACCTTGCTGCTCAGAACCTTGTCTGCGTTTGGTGCTTCCACCTTGGACTTTTAGGAGCACTGGGACTCTGTGAAGGGCCTTCTGAGACTCTGCAAATGCAGCTTAGTATTTAATTAAAAAAGTGAAGATTTAGACTGTCTAAACCACTCTAAGTAGATGATCGGGAAGGAGCAGCAATTTCGTAGAGATTATGAGTACGTGTGTCTCTCAGTCTGTCTCCAGTCTCATCCTGGTGTTCACTTGCAACTGTCAACGTACTGGGTCAGAAGGCTGGAGCCTCACAGTGCCCAGTCCTGCCTGGAGGCTCAGGATCTGCTCTTCTAGACGTGCTACATAGTAAATTCAATCCAGGCTGGGCTACATAAAAATGAGCCGGGCGGTGGTGGCACATGCCTTTAATCTCAGTAGGGGCAGGTGACTTTCTGTGAGTTCAAAGTCAGCCTGGTCTACACACACACACACACACACACACACACACGCATGCGCGCATGCACGAGAGAGAGAGAGAGAGAGAGAGAGAGAGAGAGAGAGAGAGAGAGAGTTTTAGTATAGCCAGGGCTACACAGAGAAACTCTGTTTAGGAAAACCAAAAAACAAACAAAACAGAAAAAGAACAAAACAGACATTTCTTGGCCAAGGGGAGTAGGTTGGGGCCTAGAGGCAGGAGGATCATCTTGAGTTCAAAGCTAGCTTGGTCTATGTAGTAATTTCTAGGCCAGACTGGATTACAGAATGAAACCCTGACTCAAACTACAATCGTGTGTTGTAGTAAAAGGAGCGGTGAGCCGCTTCCCGATGCTGGGCTCTCCGGCTAGTTTACACCCGAAATAATTACATGGAAACTGTATTCATTTAAACACTGCCTGGCCCATTCATTCTAGCCTCTTATTGGCTAACTCTCACATCTTGATTAACCCATTTCTAATAATCTGTGTACCATCACGAAGTGGTGGCTTACCGGGAAGATTCTAACCACCGTCCATCTTGGGTAGGAGAAGCATGGTGTCTGCCTGACTCTGCTTTCTTCCTCCCACAATTTTGTTCTCTCTTCCCCACCTACCTATGTTCTGACCTATTAGGCCAAGCAATTTTCTTTATTAATTAACCAATGAAAGCAACAGATAGATAGAAGATCCCCCTACATCATTGGAGCTGGGCGGGACGAAAAGCAGGCCTGCTTGCCTCATTACTACAGAATGGTGCCCAATGTGGGGCTCCAACCCACGACCCTGAGATTAAGAGTCTCCTCATGCTCTATCGACTGAGCTAGCTGGGCAGGACGCCTCATCACTACCCATGAAGCGGGTCTAAGCAATGGTCTCAGAACCATGACCAGTCAAGGGAGAGTAAAAAAATCAGATGAGAAGGAAATAAGGTCTCTGCTTCTGTTCCCACTTTCCCACTTGGATTGGGTACAGTCACCTGGGTAAATCTGGGGACTCTGAGTATAGAGGACGTGTTCTCTCAGGTGTGGCCCAGGAATATTGTTTGAAATCCCAGACCTTCAGTGGTAGGTCCTAGTCATGTAGAGATGGCAGGGTGGTACATATGGGCAGAGAGGTCCCCATTGCACCCTCCAGAACATGCCCTTGGCTGGCTGGCTGGGAAGAAGATAAGAAGGTTCTGTGGCTGAGGGGAAGAGTCATTGTGGAGGGTGAGGGCTGGGGTTCCTCACCTAGCTGGAAGGACAGCAAAGTGGGTAAGGCTTGGAAGCAGCGGAGGGCAGAAGAGTAAGTGACAGGGAAGGAAATGGAGAAGAGCCATGAAAAGCAGGGAAGATTCTGAACAACGGAAGTGACATCATCTGACTGTTTGACTCCGGCTGCCTGCGTTCAAATCCTTCAGGAGCGTCAGTTTCCCCCACGGCCCAGGATCACGGTGGGAAGGAGAACCCCACATGGAAACTTCATATCAGGCAGTTGTGGGAGAGAGCAGAGACCGACCCTGGCAGCCAAGGTGTTGGAGTGGCTCACAGGCCCAGCACCTGCATTTTCCAAGTGAGATACACGGGTAGGTTCTATGGCATCAGGAGAATGAAAAGATTGCTGCTCGCGGCACAGTCTGTGGATCCAAGTGGAAAAAAATTCTGAAGAAAGGTCTGAAGGCATGGGAGTATGAGTTATCCCAGGTGCATCTCTCTATATATTTTTCTTAGGGTTCACCTAGTTACTTAGCTTCTCTAGGGTCATGGACTGCAGGTTAGTTATCCTTTTCTTTACAGCTAGTAAAGTACATACCATGTTCATCTTTCTGGGTCTGGTTACCCCACTCAGGATGGTTTTTTTTTCCCTAGTTCCATCCATTTGTATATGAATTTGACGATGTCATTGATTTTTACCGCTGAGTAGTATTCCATTATGTAAATGTCCCACATTTTCTTTATCCTTTCTTTGGTTGAGGGGCATGTAGGTTGTTTCCAGTTCCTGGCTATTACAAATAATGCTGCTATGAACATCGTTGTACAAATGTCATTGTAATATGATTGAGCATCCTTTGGATATATGCCCAAGAGTGGTGTTGCTGGATCCTGAGGTAGGTTGATTCCCAATTTTCTGAGAAACCGCCATACTGATTTGCAGAGTGGTTGTAGAAGTTTGTATTCCCATCAGCAATTGAGGAGTGTTCCCCTTACTCTGCATCCTCTTCAGCATAAGCTATTATTCATGTTTTTGATCTTAGCCCATCTGATTGTATCTCAGAGTCATTTTGATTTGCAATTACCTGATGGTTAAGGATGTTGAACATTTCCTTAAGTGTCTTTTGGCCATTTGAGATTCTTTTATTGAGCATTCTCTGTTTAGTTCTGTACCCCATTTTTAAATTGGATTGTTTGGAATTTTGATGTCTAATTTCTTGAGTTCTTTATGTATTTTGGAGATCAGTCCTCTGTCTGATGTGGGGTTGGTGAAGATATTTTCCCATTCTATAGGCTGTCATTTTGTCTTATTGACTATGTCTTTTGCTTTACAGAAGCTTCTCAGTTTCAAGAAGTCCCATTTATTTATTTCTGTTCTCAGTGTCTGTGCTACTGGTGTTATATTTAGGAAGTGGTCTCCTGTGTCCATGCATTGAAGGCTACTTCACACTTTCTCTTGTATCAGGTTCAGTCTGGTTGGATTTATATTGAGATTTTTTAATCCATTTGGACTTGAGTTTTGTGCATAGGGATAGTAAGGATCTATTTGTATGCTTCTACATGTTGACATCCAGTTATGCCAGCACCAATTCTTGAAGATGATTTCTTTTTCTCATTGTATAATTTTAGCTTCTTTGTCAAAAATCAGGTGTTCATAGTTGTGTGAATTAATATCTTGGTCTTAGATTAGGTTCCATTTGTCAACCTATCTGTTTTATGCTAATACCAAGATGTTTTCGTTACTGTAGCTCTATAATAGAGCTTGATGTCAGGGATGGTGATGCCTCTGAAAGTTTCTTTATTATACAGGATTGTTTTGGCCATTCTGATTTTTTCATTTTTCCATATGAATCTGATTATTGTTCTTTCAAGGTCTGTGAAGAATTGTGTTGGGATTTTGATGTAGATTGTGTTGACTCTGTAGATTGCTTTTGGTAGAATTGCCATTTTTATCATGTTGATCCTCCCTATCCAAGAACATGGGAGATCTTTCCAAATCTTCTTCAATTTTTTTTCTTCAAAGACTTAAAGTTCTTGTTGAACAAGTCTTTCACGTCTTTGGTTAGTGTTACCCCAAGATATTAGATTATTTGTGACTATTGTGAAGGGTGATGTTCCTCTGATTTCTTTCTCAGCTTCTTTATTATTTGTATATAGGAGGACTACTCATTTTTTTGAGTTGGTCTCGTATCCTGACAAATTACTGAAGGTATTTATCAGCTGTAGGAGTTCCCTGATAGTTTTTTGGGGTCGCTTACGTAAACCATCATATCTTCAGCAAATAGCGAAAGTTTGACTTCTTCCTTTCCAATTTGGTTTCCCTTGGTCTCCTTTTGCTGTCTTATGCTTTAGCCAGAACTTCAGGAACTATGTTGAATTGATATGGAGAGAGTGCACAGCCTTGTCTTGTTCCTAATTTCAGTGGAATCACTTTGAGTTTCTCTTCATTTAATTTGATGTTGGCTGCTGGCTTGCTTTATATTGCCTTTATTATGTTTAGATATGTTTCTTATATCCCTGATCTCTCCAAGGCCTTTATCATGAAGGGGTGTTGAATTTTGTTGAATTCTTTTTCAACATCTAATGAGGTGATCATATGCTTTCTTCTTTCAGTTTATTTATATGGTGGATTATATTGATAAAATTTTCATATGTCAAACTATCCCTGCATCTCCGGGATGAAGCTGACTTGATCATGGTAGATGATTTTTTTTATGTGTTCTTGGATTTAGTTTGCCAGTATTTTATTGAGTATTTTTGCATCTATGTTCATGAGTGAGATTGGTCTGTAATTCTTTTTCTTGGTTGAGTCTTTGTGTGGTTTCAGTATCAGGGTAACTGTAGCCTCATAAAAAGTGTTTGGCAATGTTCTGTTTCTATTATGTGGAACACTTTGAGGAGTATAGATAGTATCTCTTCTTTGAAGTTCTGGTAGAATTCTGCACTGAAACCATCAGCCCTGGTGTTTCTTTTTGGTTGGGACACTTTTGATGAGTGCTTCTATTTCCTTGCAGGTTATAGGTCTATTTAAATTGTTCACCTGGTCTTAATTTAATTTTGGTATGTGATACCTATCAAGAAAATTGTCCATTTCTTTTGCATTTTCCAATTTTGTGGAGTACCAGTTTTTGTAGTATGACCTAATGATTCTCGGGATTTCCTCAGTGTTTGTTTTATGTCTCCCTTTTCATTTCTGATTTTGTTAATTTGGATGTTCTTTCTCTGCCGTTTGATTAGTTTGGATAAGGGTTTTTCTATCTTGTTGATTTTCTCAAAGAACCAGCTGTTTGTTTCATTGATTCTTTGTATTGTTTCTTTATTTCTATTTTATTGATTTCAGCTCTTAATTTGATAATTTCCTGCTGCCTACTCCTCCTGGGTGAGTCTGCTTCTTTTTGTTCTAGAGCTTTCAGGTGTGCTGTTATGTCGCTAGTGTGAGATCTCTCCCCTTTCTTAATGTAGGCCCTTAGTGCTATGAACTTTCCTCTTAGCAGTGCTTTCATAGTGCCTCATAGGTTTGGGTAAGTTGTGCCTTCATTTTCATTGAATTCTAGGAAATTTTTAATTTCTTTATGTATTTCTTCCTTGACCCAGGGGTGGTTTCATTGAGTGCTGTCCAATTTCCATGAGTTTGTAGGCTTTCTGCAATTGGTGTTGTTGTTAAATTCTAACTTTTAAACATGGTGATCCGATAAAATACAGTGGATTATTCCTAGTTTTTGTATCTGTTGAGGTTTTCTTTGTTACCAAGTATGTGTCAATTTTAGAGAAGGTTTTAAAAGCTGCTGAAAAGAAGGTATATTCTCTTGTGTTTGGTGGAATGTTCTATAGGTATCTGTTAAGTCCATTTGAGTCATGACTCAATAAGTCTGTTAATTCTCTTATTTCTCTGTTAAGTTTCTGTCTGGTTGACCTGTTCATAGTGTAGAGTGGGGTGTTGAAACCTCCTACTATTAGTGTGTAAGGTTTGATGTGCAATTTAATTAAGCTTTAGTAATGTTTCTTTTACATATATGGGTGCTCTTGTATTTGGGGCATAGATGTTCAGGATTGAGACTTCATCTTGATGGGTTGTTCCTCTGATGAGTATAAATTGTCCTTCTCTGTTTCTTCTGATTGATTTTAGTTTGAAATCTGTTTTGTTAGCTATTAGGATAGCTACACCCACTTGTTTCTTAGGTCCATTTGATTGGAAAATCTTTTCCCAATCCTTTACTCTGAGGTAATGTCTGTCTTTGAGGTTTAAGTGTGTTTCTTATATACAGTAGAAAGACGGATCCTGCTTTTGTATCCATTCTCTTTGTGACTTTTTTATAGGTGAATTCAGTCCATTGATATTAAGATATATTAATGACTAGTGATTGTTAATTCCTGTTACATTTCAGTAGTAGTGTTTGTGTGTTTTTCTTCTTTGGGGTTTGCTGGTGTGAGGTGATCTGTTGCCTGTGTTTTTGTGGATGCAGTTAGCTTCCTTGGGTTGGAGTTTTCCTTCTAGTAATTTCTGTAGGGCTGGATTTGTGAATATATATTTTTTAAATCTGGTTTTGTCATGGAATATCTTGTTTTGTCCTTCTATGGTGATTAAAAGTTTTGCTGGGTATAGTAGTTTGGGCTTGCATCCGTGGTCTCTTAGTGTCTGCAACACATCTATCCAGGACCTTCTGGCTTTCATGGTTTCCATTGAAAAGTCAGGTGTAATTCTGATAGGTATGCTTTTATATGTTACTTGACCTTTTTCCTTTGCAGCTCTTTTTTTTTTTTTGGTTTTTCGAGACAGGGTTTCTCTGTGGCTTTGGAGCCTGTCCTGGCACTAGCTCTGTAGACCAGGCTGGTCTCGAATTCACAGAGATCCGCCTGCCTCTGCCTCCCGTCCTTTGCAGCTCTTAATATTCTTTCTTTATTCTGTATGTTTTGTAATTTGTTTATTATCGGTGAGAGGACTTTTTTTTTGTCCAGTCTATTTGGTGTTCTGTAAGCCTTTTTACTTTCATAAGCATATCCTTCTTTAGGTTGGGAAAGTTTTCTTCTTTGATTTTGTTGAATTTATTTTCTGTGCCTTTGAGCTGGAGTTCTCCTTCTTCTATTTCTTTTATTCTAAGGTTTGGTCTTTACATGGTGTCCCAGATTTCCTGTTTTAAGAATTTGTTGGATTTAACATTTTCTTTGACCAATGAATCAATTTCTTCTATAGTATCTTCAATACCTGAGATTCTTTCTTCCGTCTTTTGTATTCTGTTGGTTATGCTTGCCTCTGTAGTTCCCATTCATTTACCCAGATTTTCCATATCCAGAATTTCCTTGGTTTGTGTTTTCTTTATTGCCTGCATTTCAGTCTTCAAGTCTTGAACTGTTTGAACTGTTTGCTTCACCTATTTGAATTTTTTTTTTTTTTTTTTGGTTTTCTTGGGTTTCTTTGAGAGATTTATTGAGTTCTTCCAATTTTTTGTTCGTCTTTTCCTCCATTTCTTTAAGGGATTTTTTTTCCATTTCCTCTTTAAAAGTCTCCATCACCCTCATAAAGTTATATTTAAAATCATTTTCTTCTGTGTCATGTGGATTAGGATTATCAAGTCTCCTTACTGTATGACCATTGGGTTCTGGTGTTACCATGTTGCTTTTTAGGTTATTGAATGAATCCTTATATTGGCTTCTACCCATCTCCTCCTTCAGTTGGTGCCAACAGTGTCTTTGCCTCTTGGTCCAATCCTTGCAGTGGCTGTCTATGTCTCTGGGAACTGGTCTTGGTCTGCTCTGTGCTGTCTGTATCTCAGGGAGACACTGAAGTCTCTCTTGGCCTGCTCTCTTGGTTCACTCTCTTGGTTCACTCTGTGCAGTCACAGCCCATGCTTCAGGGTTCCTCCCTTGGTCCTCTCTCTTGGTCTTTTCTGTGTAGTTACAGCTTGTGTTTCAGAGTTCCTCTGAGGTTGTGGGGGATAGGAGAGTTGGGGGTGGAGCGGGACTTGTAGCTTACAGGGTCCCATCGATGGGATGGGGTTGTTGGAGCAGCCTACCTGCAGGAAACTTGCCTGCTGCCTGGCTAGAGAAGCTAAGGCAGGTGAGGAAGGGGCCTGAGTCTTGGTCCTTTCTGTGAATTTGCAGCCTGTGTTTCAGAGCCCCTCTGAAGTTTTAGGGAATAGGAGGGTTTGGGCAGCATTTTTTTTTCCCTATGTTAAAAAAAAGTGGTTTCATATTCTCAGTGGGAAGATAAGGACAGCAACATAGGTGCTGCTTTCCAGCTCAACATTTGCAAATGGCGTCCTTTGGCTATGTAAAAAATGACTGGAACTTCCTAAGGAAAGGTGTCAGGAACTCTTTATTAAAGCAGCATGGGTGATATATGTTATTTAAAAAATACAGTCCCAGTCTTGATGTGTTAAGTGGTGCACATCTTTAACCCCAGGTCCACAGAGAATTCAAGGCCAGAATGGGCTATATGAGATGCGTTTCTAAAAATTAAACAACCAAAAAAAAAAAAAAAAAAAAGCCCAAGGAAAACCACAAGCCAAAATCAAAGCAGCAAAATAAATACAAACAAAACAAAACAAAACAAAAATCAAACCACCATATATTGAACTAAATTGAAGAGGTCCCAAGGTTGGTTGTCAGCTTCCCAGAAGCCCTGTGTGGTGGTTTGAAAGAAAATGGCTCCCACAGGCTCATACGGAGTGGTACTATTAGGAGGTGTGACCTTATGGGAGGAGGTGTGGCCTTGTTGGAGGAAGTGTGTGGCTATCCCTTCAGGTTGTCTGCTGATCATATATGGAACTCTTAGCTCTCTCTCCAGCACCATGTCTTCCTGCAGACTGCCATGCTTCCTGCCGTGATGATAGAGGCCTAAACCTCTGAACTGCAAGCCAGCCCCAGTTAAATGTTTTACTTTTCAAGGGTTGCCATGGTGTTTTTTTCCCAGCAATAGAAACCCTAACGAGGACAGAAGTTGGTACCAGGGGCTGGGGTATGGTTGTGATAGACTAGACCATGAGGAATGTGGACTTTGAGACTTTGATTTAGAAAAGCAGTTGAGTGCTGTAAGTGGGGTTTAATGGGTCATACTTGTAGAAACATGGAAGACAGTGGTGTTGTGGGTGATTTGAACTGTGGGGCCCCGTTCATGAAGTTTCAGAGAAGAATGTTTGTCTGTGGCCTAGAGATATCGTGGGATATTTTGGCTAAGAATATGACTGCTTTTTGTCCTTGTTTGAAAAGTCTGTGTGAGGCTAAATGGAAGAGTTTTGGATTAATTGCTTTGGTAGAGGAAATTTTCAAGCAGCCTGTTTGTTTAGCTGGAACTTTCCAGCTCTCTCTGCTTGGTCTCTGTTGTGTCTAGAGCACCCTCCCCACCCCACTGAGGGAGACCATCAGAAAGCAGAGTGGACTGGACTGCAAATTGCGAGGTTAACTCTTGTAAGTACAAGTGAGTACAGGCAATTACTGGCTGGCCGGGAATTTCCTCTTCACTACCCAGAAACAACAAGGTAGAGAGAGAGAGAAGTTAAAAATTCCTTTGCGGGGTTAGTTTTTAAAAGGTGCAATCTACAAGGCTTCTTGAAGTGGCATTTGGCACAGGTGCAAGGCCTTCTGCCCCTCCTCTCCTGCTAAGTCAGCTTTCTTTTATTACCAGGTGGCTGGCTGGGCTGAGCTAAGTGACCTTGTGCTTGGGGAATCTCTCAGGTGGGACAGGGGAAGGAAAGTGCCGCTGGTCTGTGTTCCTAATTTTAAAACATTCTGCTAGGAAATTCTCATCCCTTTGAGAATAAGGGGTGAGGGTCTATCATTCCCCTCTCCTTTTTGATCCTAAGGGGGCGCAATCCTATGTCTACAGTTCTTTATCGGCCCTATTGATGTCACCATACATCCCAGTTGTATAAGGCCTGATTGGAGTATACCCTTGTTGTCCCATAAGTTGTATAGCTTTTAATTTTTGTTTTATATATTTGAGTATTCTATTAATAATATAGGGCCCAAAAGTGAGTATCAGGAGGAAGAGTAACAGGGGTCCTATCAGGGAGTGGTGAACCAAGAGGATTTGGAATACCAGGTCTCAAACCAACTTTGGTTGGCTTTATGTCTTTCTTCTTCTTCTTCTTCTTCTTCTTCTTCTTCTTCTTCTTCTTCTTCTTCTTCTTCTTCTTCTTCTTCTTCTTCTTCTTCTTCTTCTTCCTCTTCTTCCTCCTCTTCCTCCTCTTCCTCCTCTTCCTCCTCTTCCTCCTCTTCCTCCTCTTCCTCCTCCTCCTCCTCCTCCTCCTCCTCCTCCTCCTCCTCCTCCTCCTCCTCCTCTTCTTCTTCTTCTTCTTCTTCTTCTTCTTCTTCTTCTTTGTTAAGCCTTTACAGACTTTTGCCATGGAATCGTTTACAATTTCTGAGTGATCTCTAATCTCTATAGAAGCAGCATTCTTTTTCCAAAGCTGTGCATAGCCCCCTTTTATGTTTTAGGAATAGTAAATCTAGGCCCCTTCTTTTCCGTAGTACCACCTCTGCTAGTGAAGACAGAGACTCTTGTAGGTGGGAGATAGAGGATTTTATTCTCTGAGTATCTTTATCTATTGATATACGGAGATCCGCATAAAAACACTGTTGGGTGACTAAGGAGGCCACCTCGTTCCCAATCCTGCTAAGCTGGTTCCCATCAGGATGGCAAGGGTATGGGCTGTAACCAGCTCTCTGTTTTGTCTAGGAGCATATTGGGTAGCTTTACTAAGGTTTAACAACTCTTTAGTAGCGTGGTAAGTTACCCTGGGAACCAGACGTACAAGGACACAAAATCCCTTGGTTCAAGGCAACACAGTCACATGGGCACAGGGTGTTAGGCCAGAGGACATGCCCACCAGGTATCATTCCTGGGATCAAATATCCTGATTGGTTGGTGAGTGGCACAGTAGGATTGCAGAGGAATAAATATCAGTCAGGTACCGTCCCTATACATAGTCCCTGACCTGAGACTTGTTCGAGGGCCAAGGAGGTATTTGACTGCCATTGGCAAGGATCTGAGACTCCCTTTTCTTTCTGCCAATTAGAATTGTTGGTTGGGGACACCACAGCTATTCCTTTATAATAGGGTGGTCTCGTGCTGTAGCAAAGTCAGCAAGAGGCAGTTAGTTCTGGCTTGGAACTATTTAGAAGTAAGAATGACTGTTGTAAGACTGTAAACAGGGGGTTTGTAAGTTTAGAAGATCTACTAGGTGTAGAGCCAGCATCCCAGGGTGTCTTTAGTGCTGGTAAAACAGAGGTGCTAAAGGTAATTACCGGGGTAGTGTAGGAGTTCCTTCTGTTCATGTGTTTGCTTTCATTGGTTAATGAATAAAGAAACTGCCTTGGGCTTGATAGGGCAGAACTTAGGTAGGTGGAGAAGACAGAACTGAATGCTAGGAAAAAGGGCAGAGTGAGAGACGCCATGGATCTTCTGCCTGAGACGGATGCCGGGTTAGAATCTTGCCAGTAAGCCACAGTCACGTGGCAATGTACAGATTAATAGAAATGGGTTAAATTGGGATGTAAGGATTGGCAGTGGGGGGCTGGAGAGATGGCTCAGAGGTTGAGAGCACTGACTGCTCTTCCAGAGGTCCTGAATTAGATTCCCAGCAACCATATGGTGGCTCACAACCATCTGTAATGGGGTCTGGTGCCCTCTTCTGGCCTGCAGGGATACACACAGACAGAATATTGTATACATAATAAATAAATAAATCTTAAAAAAAAAAAGAATTGGCAGTGGGAAGCTAGGGCTAATTAAATGGGCCAAGCAGTGTTTTGATGAATGCAGTTTCTGTGTGGTTATTTTGGGTGTAAGCTAGCCGGGTGGCTGGGACAAACTAGGGGCCATGTCCCTCATGTAACACGGGGGGGGGGGGTGGTTGTGCTAGTAGTTAGCTTGGGAGGAGGGGGAGGCATCTTCTTATCTGAGCTGGGGTTAATTACCTTATTGAGGCCTAATGCTATGGTTACGGTCACGGGAGGTATTGCAACAACTCGCAGGGAGAACAGGATCCCTATGTCTTCCCCTCCTGAAACATACAATTGTAACCCCCAAGTCTTGCCTGCTAACCAGTTAGCCCTTTCCCCCTCCTCAGTAAAGGTGATTGTGATTTTAGACTCTCCTAGTGTGGTACCAGTGAAAGAGACTAGGTCTCTTTTGCTAGTCCTCCACTGGGAGGCGCTGGTTTTACATCCCCAAGCAGCACAGTAAAACATTTCAGGCCCCCCACAGTGGCGAGTTTGCTTACCCCCTGGACAAATATACCAGTCAGAATGTCTACATGCAGGGTAAGAGTCCCGGTGAGTTCATTCAGTGTTCTCCCAAGAGTCCTTTGATAAAGCACATAGGTTGAAAGTTACCTGAGGGTACCATGTATCTAGGGGATGAACTTCAGTGGCCAGCCTTAAGGCTGGCCCAGTCTCAGGGTTAGTCAGGGTCCAGGTCAAGTTCCAATGTGTATGGGGGTTTTCAGTATTCCCCGGGCACAGATGAAGTAGCAGGTACCATGTCAGCAGGGGGAACGTCATCTTCAGGTTTCCCTGGTAGCTCCAGCTACAGAGGATCGGTCGGGTGCTTGGAGATCTCCCAGGTCCCGTCCAGAGGCTTCTCTGCCACAGATGCCATAGGTCTGGCATGGGAGTGGTGAATCCAGGTGGAGATGCCGTCCACCTTGAGAGCAGTTGGGGTAGTCAGGATGACAACATAAGGCCCTTTCCACCGTAGTTGTCATCAGGGCTGCCTCTTCTGCTTTTTGGTCTGCTTGATTGTTTCCCCTAGAGACAGCATCTGTTCTCTTTTGGTGTCTGGACAGTGCATTACTGCTAGCTTCTTTGGAAGCCAGAGTGCTTTTAGCAATTTTAATATTTCTTGATAGTCTTTCCCTCTGCAGTAGGCAGCCCCCTTTCCATGTAAATCTCCCCATGGATGTGCGGGGTAGCAGATGCGTACCTGCTGTTCGTGTAAACGATTCTCTTGTCTTTCTCTAGCTGCAAGGCTTTGTTAGTGCTGTCAGTTTGGCCCTCTGGGCTGAGGTACCCGTGGGCAGGGCCTCCGCCCAGACTGCCGCATGGGCTGTTGTCACTCAGCCCCAGCATATCTGTGTCCATCTCGCACGGAACTGCTCCCATCCGTGAACCAAGTCTCTTCTGCATCTGTGAATGGCATATCACTGAGGTCAGATCGAATGACCTAGAATTTCAGCGCAGTCATGGAGAGGAGCCTCTAGGTCAGGGTCAGGCAGCATGGTAGCTGGGTTCAAGGTTGTCAGTGTTTGAAAGGTTATTCTGCTAGGGTTTAAGAGAAGAGCTTGGTAATGAGTTACTCTGGCATTACTTAGCCACCTGTCAGGAGGCTGCTTTAAAATAGATTCCAAAGCATGTGGGGTACATGCCTCAAGAGTTTGTCCCAAAGTCAGTTTATTAGCATCTTTGACCAGCAGTGCCACGGCCGCAATGATGCCTAAGCATGGAGGCCACCCAGAGGCCACAGTCTCCAGCTCCTTAGATAAGTAGGCAACCGGCCTCTTTCACGGCCCAACGTTCTGAGTCAGCGCTCCCTTTGCTATGCCCTTTGTTTTCATCCACGTACAAGAGAAAGGGTTTATTGATATCAGGGAGGCCTAGAGTGGGGGCCTCCAACAGTCTCTGCTTGATGGTATCAAAAGCCACCTGTCTCTCTGAGTTTTAAGTTAAATTTTTCTCCTTTGTGGCCTCATAGGGAGGGCAGGCAATTTCAGTGTACCCTGGAATCCACAGTGTGCAAAATCCTGCAGAGCCTAGGAATTCTCTGACTTGTCTCACTGTCTTAGAAACAGGTATTTTTTTTAAAATAATTATTTATTTATTATGTATACAATATTCTGTGTGTATGCCTGAAGGCCAGAAGAGGGCGCCAGACCTCTTTACAGATGGTTGTGAGCCACCATGTGGTTGTTGGGAACTGAACCCAGGACCTTTGGAAGAGCAGGCAATACTCTTAACAACTGAGCCATCTTTCCAGCCCAGAAACAGGTATTTTTTTTTTAACACAGTCTCTTTTCTAGCCTCAGACAGCCATCTCTTACTTCTTGTAGTATATATCTGAGATAAGTCACCTGCTTCCTGCAGATCTGGGTCTTCTTTGTTGACACCTGATAGCCCAATGTTCCCAGCACTGTCAGAAGGTCTCTGGTTCTGCTCAGGCATTCCTCTGCCGACCTGGTGGCTATTAATATGTTATCTACATATTGTAAAAGGGAAACATGAGGGTGTAGAGATCGGTACTCTTCCGGTAGTCCGTTTATAGGGTTTGGTGCCCATCGCACCTTGCACCCCAGTCTGTTTTCTAGACAGGGGGCCCTCAGGTGTCAACAATACTGAACTTTTTGCCCCAGTATCCGCCATGAATTGGATAGGTTTCCCCTCCACTCTTAGGGTTACCCTAGGCTTGGGGAGGGGGACCTAAATTGTTGGCCTTTCCCCTGTCTTCCTGCCTCAGTGGTGAGGAGAACTTTTTCTATCTGAACTTGTTGTCCATCCAATATCTTGGTTAGGTTCCTCGCTTGCCTTTTGTCTTGTTCTTCCTCCCTTTTTTTGACGTTCTCTTTCCCTTCTCTCTTCTTTCTTATCCCCTGTTTCTCTCTTATTGTAAACCTTTTCTGCTACTGCTATTAAATCCCTTATATTTTTTTCTCCTAGTCTTTCTAATGACTTTCTTAATATCTGGTGCTGCTTGATTGGCATAGGCTAAGATAACGGCCTGCTGCGCTTCCCCAGACTCTGGGTTGAAGGAGGAGTATTGTTTAAAAGCCCCTATCAACCTCTCCAGGTATGCAGCCGGGCTCTCTTCCTCTCCCTGCTTCACATCATAAGTTTTGTCATATTTGTGGGCTTGCGTGCTGCTGCATTTAGACCCCCCAATAGAGCCTGGCGGTAGATACGGAGACTCTCCCTACTTTCTGCCATGTTGAAATCCCAGTTAGGGCATGTTGCTGGAAAGGCCACCATGGCTAGCACAGGGTCCATTAGGGGGGTGCCGGTAGGTCCTGGGACCAGCTTCCGGGGCGTTCTCTAGGATCCTGTTTCTTTTCTCATTCGTGAAGAGAACTCCCAACAACTGCTGGCAATCATCCCACGTAGGGGTATGGGTAAAAAGAACAGTTTCCAACAGGTTAATCAAGTCCTGTGGGTCCTTGAGAATGGTGCATTTTGAGTCTTTCAATTGTATAAGTCACTGGGAGCAAAAGGCCAATAATGGAAGGGTTGGTTTCCTGAATCATTAGAAGGGCCAGCGAGCCTGAGGGGGAGGGCCAGTGGGTCTGAGGGGGAGGGCCAGTGGGTCTGAGGGGGGAGGGCTACCGTG
The DNA here is from genome assembly GCF_014885135.2 of Alexandromys fortis. Classification (NCBI taxonomy): domain Eukaryota; kingdom Metazoa; phylum Chordata; class Mammalia; order Rodentia; family Cricetidae; genus Alexandromys; species Alexandromys fortis. The sequence continues at coordinate 506,497 of NW_026067982.1, read as the reverse complement.
GAGTCTTGGTGTGGGGTCTGCCCTCCTGCTACAGGTAGATAGTGCTGGTGGCCCTCCTCCCTCTGCCCCTGACTGCTGGGGGGCTGGGGCCTCTTCCACAGGAACTGTGGGACACTCAGCTGAAGGAAAATAAGGTGGTGGGAAAATTTCTGTCTCCTCTGTTCCTCCCTGGAATACAGTAGCTGGCTTTGTTTTATTCTCCTTTGTACCTGCTGGAGTAACCCTAGTCTTAGCAGCCAAGACTTGGGTCCGCTGTGGAACTAAGAATGGTACAATCCAAAGGAGGGGCCTCCTATTTTATCTATTAACCCTCTCCATGTGACAATATCCTTATATTGGGACTGGGTCAGGGTGACCACCACGGGGGCAGAGAATTATCTCCTCCACTCAGGGGATGGTTGCTGCATCCGAAGGTCCTGCCGGCCAGCCATATGACACTAAACGTGGGCCATTCATCTGTACAAAGGGTGACCCACTTTTTCCTCTTGACAGTTGCACTGTGATTGCTGGTGGTGTCCTGTATATCTTTCCAAAGTGTAAGAGTTAAGCTTAGGGCTGCTGACTGGGCATTCCCCATTTCTGAAGAGGAGGGTTTAAGGAAAGAGCTAAGAAAGATAAAGAAAAAACCAACAATTAACACAACAAGACACAAACAAATTTCAATAAGTTCCCAGGATGGAGCACGAAGTGGCACTTCCTCTTCTTCCCTGTGTGGAGAGATGTATCCAAATACAGTCCTAACAAGCTGCTGAATGTCCAGGAGGGGCTCCTCTTGATCACTTCTTGGTGCCTGAAACCAAATGGCTGCCTCTGACTCAGGGCAAATGACTCAGGGCCAGGAGAATGCCTGCATCTGTCTACTGACCCAGGACTGGGAGAATGCCCACCCCTGTCTACTGACCCAGGATTGAAGGCATAAGTCATAAAACAATTCCACACCAGTTTGGAATTATGATTAATAAAAGGATTATTTATTAAAGGGGAAAAACTTATAGATCACCGTCCTAGACAACAGCCCTCTGCACGACCAGGAAAGAAGTCTAGTAGCCAGAAGCAGAGCTGAAAGCAAGAGAGCGAGCACATGGCTGCCGCTGCTTTTTAAAGCAAAAGAGACCATGCCCAAGTGGGCTGGTATCTTAAAGGCTATTGGCTGAAGAAGTGGAAGGAGCTCCTGAAGCACCTCCCCCTTTTGTTTAAGTAAGAGAGTTCTAAACCCAATACAAAACAATATACACTAGGAACATATATTAAGTATAAGATTAGAATTACAATCAGCATAAACAATATTAAGCAAGAAACATATGCTAAATGTTTTAATAAACCGGTGGCTGCCTGGGCTGAGCTAAGTGACCTTGTGCTCAGGGAATCTCCTGAGTGGGGGGGGGGGGGTGGAAAGTGCTGCTAGTCTGTGTTCCTAATTTTAAAATATTCTGCTAGGAAATTCTCATCCCTTTGAGAATAAGGGGTGTGGGTCTCTCAGCCTCTTGATCTTGGAAGCCCCAAATCCTTTCTCTCCAAATCCTGACATCTCAGGAAAATCTCCAACCAAAAAAGGCACCAAAAACCTAGTTCCCCGTTCCTGGCAGCAGCGGTAGCTCCTCCCCTGAAGCTGCCAGCAGCCCAAGTCCCTACCCAAAGCATTAGAATTGGGCACAAACCCAGTTTATGGAGGACGCATCATCACCCCTGGCAAACAGGGCGTGTAAGCGCCCTGCTTTAGGTCAGACACTTGATTTCTCTCACGTCTTTTCCATATCAATCTCTAAGGGCTGGAGGATTCATCCAGGAGTTGTGTTGCTAAAAATAAACCCGTCCTTCTACTTTTTTTCAATTTGGCTTGCTCTGGCTTACTGTGGCAGTGGAGGAACCTACTATCAAAGCCTATTGTCTTGGTGCTGAAAACCTGGGAGGAGTTGAGCTTTCCCACAGGTGGCCCTGGTCCTTTATCTCCCTCTCTGCCATATGGGATTGACTTTTGACTTATGGAAAGTCATCCATTTCTAAGCCACCGCCTAACGGAGGCACCAGGTACCTCTCCCGGTCAAGACCTCTTCTGGGTCAAGACCCCCAGGATATCCTGCCAAGCCTCAGCCTCACCAGAGCAAGCCTGATTTGTTACCAGAGCAAAGACTGCCTTTGTTCCAGGGACCTTTACAGAGGAAACATCCTCCCCAAAGACCACCCCACCGCTTGACCCCGAGCTATCACGAGGAATGCTTTGCTCTAGTCTCCCGTCTCTGGCATAGGCTTGGAAATCCGGCAACCCCAGGAAAGTCTGTCAGATCTTCTGGGTTTGGCAGCTGAAGGCTGATACTGCCCTTGGGACCTCTCTCCCCAGTGACCATGGAGGAACCTGGGGTAGCTGTCTAGGTAGCCAGTAACTGGTCACTGCCATTTTTTAACAGACTTGGAGGCTGCTTGGTCTGCACTTTCACTTACTTGGGTGAAGTCTGTCCTTAGATGCAATGGTGTTTGAAGACTAGGCTACTGATGGCTTCATCAGTTTAACAGCCTCCCCCCCCCCAAGACTGTAAAGACTGTAGCTTTGTACTTTAGTAGTTCATTAGTTAAATTTCTTGCTTAAAAAAAAAAACGCACAGGTAGGTTTGTCTTGTTTACAGGCTTCATAGTAAAGGGTAAAGAGGTTTTAGATGTCACTTCCACTAAAGGAACACAGAAAATCATTGAAGGTGTATCAGAGCAAGCTGTGGAGGTGTAAGTAAATGATTTAAGGCATGTAAAAGTGTTTCAGATGTCTGTCCCCTTGCTGTGCTGTTATACTGGGATTTCGGAGGTTCAGAGTTTTAGTATTGACAGATGGAGTTCTGATAAGCAGAGGAGCTCTGACTATTTCCTACGCAGTCAAAAGCTCAAGATTTGAAACTCCCTCTGGTTGTCTTCTAAGTACCGACTTCAAGGTGTGTTTCATCAGCTAAAACCAGACTCTCTAGACGTAGGGAAAAATGTTCATACCTTTTGACCCAAAGCCAGAGCCCTGCTTTGACCAACATGTAAATCTGCTGCAGCTGTTTTAGGCAGGGTTTGGAGCAGGAGGAGTGGAGCCTACATGGAGCTTCCAACTGAACATTTCCCCACTTTCCTTCCGTTTGTGATGCGTATCCTGTGCCATTGTTTATTGGAGGGATGTGCTCTGCTTCTCATCTTGATTTTACAGGGGATTACAGTTAAGAGACTGGATTTTAAACAAGTTAGAGAGTGTTAGAGACTTTGGGGCCTGTAGAAGTTGGACTGAATGCATTCGTAGTAAGACACAGCTACAAGCCTATGGGGATCAGGGAGTGAATGGGGAGTCTGGAGGAAAATGGCCTCCATAGGCTCATAGAGGGTGTCACTGTTAGGAGATGTGGCCTTGTTGGGAGAGGTGTGATGTTGCTGTCACTTCCTGATGCCTGCTGACCCAAAGCTCTGAGTTACCTCTACGGAACCACGTCTTCCTGCAGGCTGCCACGCTTCCTGCTGTGAGGATAACGGACTAAACCTTTGAACTGCAGCCGCATCAGTTAAATTTTTTTAAATATTTATTTATTTATTTATTTATTTATTTATTTATTTATTTATTTATTTATTTATTATGTATACAGCATTCCTTCCATGTGTGCCCACAAGCCAGAGAGGGCGCCAGGTCTTATTATAGATGGCTGTAAGCCACCATGTGGTTGCTGGGAATTGAACTCAGGACCTCTGGAAGAGCAGTCAGTGCTCTTAACCACTGAGCCATCTCTCCAGCCCCCTAAATTTTTTTTTTTTTTAAAGTAAGAGTTCCTGTGGTCATGGTGTCTTCTCACATCAAAGAAACACTAACTAAGACACCTTGTCTTGGACCTGGTGGTGATGGTACATACTTTTAATCCCAGCACTCTGGGGAGGGCAGAGTCAGGTGGATATCTATGAGTTCAAGACCAGCCTGGTCTACAGAATGAGTTCAGGACAGCCAGAGATACACAGAGAAACCCTGTCTTGAAAAATCAGAGAGAGAGAGAGAGAGAGAGAGAGAGAGAGAGAGAGAGAGAGAGAGAGAGAGAGAGAGAGAGACCCTGTCTTCATGTAGTTCTGGGAAGGAGTATAGACTGGTCTGTCTCTCTGTTCCCTGTAGCTCCACCATGGATGGCGGTTAAATAAGTGATTGATTACACGTGTGGTGTATCCTCGACAAAAATCTTAGCTGCCCTTACCAATTCTACCACTAGATGGCGGCATGGCCCCACAGATGGATTCCTCCTCGGGGCAGTAAATGGTGTGCAGGCGCCAGTGAAGGACAGGTGTTTTGAGATGGAGCGTCACTGCCAAAAAAAACAGAAGTCTTATAAGTACAGCTCAACTTTAACAAGTTAATGCACTGTGGACAAACAACTTTCTTGTAATTTTTCCTGTGTTTACACTCTGCCCATCCGTCCATTTCTTTTAATCGGTTATGTAGTGTAGTTCTGAAATAACACATGCATCTCTAGATTGCATAGCTCAGACATCTTCTTCTAGGTGCCAAGACTCTTTAATTCACTCATTCCTTTAACAATATGGCTTTCTCTTAGCCTCTCTGAGGAGTGGATGGGAGTGGGGGGAGAGGGGAAGGCGGGGGAGCAGGAGGAGGGGAGGGAGTGGGATTGGCCAATTATGTAAAATGAGAAAAGTCATTTAGAAAATGAAAGATTAGTAAAAGCAAATAACAAACAAAAACCAGTAGGACTTTCCTCCTTCCTCATTGAAGGGCTCCTTTTATTTACGGAGGGCCTGCTGTGTGTATTTGTATACATTGAGTTCTCTTTACGTCTCACAACGACCTTGTGAAAGAATTTCTATTAGTCCAATTTTACAAATATGAAAACCGAGGTGTGTGTGGGAGGGCAATAAAGCAGTTGGTTCCAGAACAAGATAGTGGCAGAGATGGTTTGGACTCCCAATCGATCGGCTTCTCCTTCGCCTGCCTCTCAGAGCCTTCCTCCACCTGTTGATATGTAGGGTTGGAAAACTCTTTGGTGAGGAGAATTCTCAGGATGGTGGCTCTCAGCCTTCCTAATGCTGCGACCCTTTCATACAGTTCCTCATAAAATTATTCTGTTGCTACTTCACAACTGTAACTTTGCTACGCTTATGAATCCTAACGTGAATATCGGATATACGGGATCTCTGATATGTGACCCCTGTGGGGGTCACGACCCATAGGTTGAGAACCACCCCTCTCTCTCTGCACTGTAGTGCTATGCCTTCCTTTGTCTCTTAAATTGTAGGGATCGCGCTAGAGCTGCACCCGTGTTGCAACCTTCCTTCCTCGCATCTAGTCTTTCCCATCCCCAAGATGAAGCCTGCTCCCTTCCTCCTCCTTTCTTGTCCCATAGGACCAACCCACTTTTCGTATTCCTTGGGACTTGCACATAAAGCTCTAGCCGTGTTCTCTTTTGGCGGTGGAGGTGGGTGGAAAGCCAGCTCGGTTTGTCACACTCAATACTCACGGTCTAATATTTGCATACTATTTGCATATTGTTTTCATTTAGCTGAAATTCATTCTTAAATTTTCCATATTCTGGGAGTATGTGATATGCTACTCTAGCGATATAAGCAATGCGTGCAAAGCTTCCTAGTGATTTTGCTGTTGTAAATCTGTGTGTGTGTATGTGTGTGTGTGCACATGTGCGTGCGCACGCGCTCGTGCATGCATACTTGTGCATTGAACTTGGTGCCACGGCCTGTGCTCTGTGTATTTTCTGTTTGCTAGGCTGGGGTTTAAACCTTTGGCATGTGAGCCAAGTGCTCTGCCACTGACCTAAGGCTTCTAGCAGCGACTGTGTATTTTCTTTATTGATCATTTAAATTGAAATCTCAAGAAGGTTTACTATGTTAATTAAATTAAGCATTGGACAATTTATGCAAATTCTTACTCTATTGTGGGTTAATGCAAATGTCAGCTGTAAAACTCATGGAAAACAGAGCCAGGACTGGGAAAATTGCTCAGTGGTTAAGAGTGCTCTGGAGAATGAAGTTAGGATCCCAGCATCCATGGAGCAAACCAGGTGGTGACCCCACAAACTCCTCTAACCCCTCTAACTTGCTCTAAGGAGCAAGGCCTGGAGGATTGCTGGGACTGGCTGGCTTCCAGTTCAGCTGTGAAACACGAGCCCAGTGAAAAGTGTTTGTACCCTGATAAACCTTTCTGCCGACGCAATAATCCGAGTCAGTCCTATTTAAACCAAATTAGAAGAAGCCCAGGTTTATTGGGTACCAACGCTCCTGGGTGGCCTTCCAGCCCCCCAGAGAGGAGATGGGGAAGAAAGACGTGCTTGTTCTCTGGGGGGCAGTTTAAACACCCCGTGTGAGTGATCTTGAGCATCTTTGGGGAGGGGTCATCATTTGGTGGACTTTCTCAGAGGGAGGTGGAGTCTGGACTGAGGCAACTTCCAGGGGAGGGGGCTTGGGATGGAACTTCCAACCAAACGCTCAGGTTCCGAAGGAGACCCTGTCTCAAAGAAGTAGGTTGATAGTGACAGAGACCCACCCATCCCTGCCCTATTCTAGCCTCTGCATCTGACCAGGCATGTGAACCTGCACACGTGTGTGTATCGTATGTGCATACACACAAGTAAAAGAAGAACCAAACAAGGTTTAAAGTTAAATCAAGCAACAGAATCTGCCACACAGGCAAAATGACTTTCAAAGGCGAACCTGAAAGTCAGGACCTGGATCAGGAGCTGTCTGGGGTATGTGGTACCTCTCACCTTTATGTGTTATAGATAGAGCTCTGCCTACATGTAAGCTCAGAGGGGTTGAGGAATAATCTTTTTGTACACTGTGAAGATGAGTCTTTGCCAAAGTACCTTCTGATTGGTTTAATAAAGAGCTGGGTGGCTAATAGCTAGGCAGGAAAAGAGGTCAGGTGGGACTTCTGGGGACATTATAAGCTGAAAGGAACCCTTTCCTCCCCAGGTTGCTGCTGGTCATGACGTTTATCACAGCAACAGAAATCTAAGTAGGATACCAACTACCCTTCTCTCTCTGTCTGTGCAGGGGTGTGTGTGTGTGTGTGTGTGTGTGTGTGTGTGTGTGACTGGAGACTGAACCTAGGGCTTTGTACACTCTAGGGAAGCAATCATTTTATCACTGAGTTACATCCTCAGCTCTCTTCTACTTTTAATTTTGAGACAAGATCTTAAAAGTTGTTCGTGGTTTGGCCTTGAATTTACTCTGTAGCTAGGCAGGCCTTAAGCTTGGGACTTTAGCTTCCCCTTCTAAGTACCTGGGAGTACAGGCTTTTGCCATTAACCCTGGCAGATGTTCCTTTCTCTTGAGGTCAGCACACCTACACCAATTATTTTATATTCTTCTGCATGGGGGAGTCTCTCTTTTCTTTCTAACTTATATTATTTAGTCTAGCATTTATTTATACCAGTATAGAATCCTGACTATTTGCATTTTTAGTTAATATAATTACACTTTATTTTGTTATTCACGTCACTGCAGATTGGGGTATTGGCAGCTTTTCAGTTGGCTCTTGGATTCCTTTGATCTGTGCCCATCATTGTGCATGGGATTAGCTTTCTTTACTCTTTGACCTCCCTGTCTTCTCTGGGTACCACTTCTTTCCTGTTTCATTTCCTGCCTAGATTCCAAAGCCAGGAATTCCCGGTGTACTCTTGTCTTTCCACTCTTTGACAAGTGAGTGTCAGAATCTTGGCCACTTTGACTTGTTCTTGTTCAGAGAGACAGTTGAACTCTCAGAGTGACTTGGTAAGCTCCCATTCTCTGCGGCGGCTGCTCTCTTATGCTCAACCCTACTTCCTACACCCTTGGCATCTATTTACTGGATGCTTTCCCAGAGCCTCAAGGCAACAGAGCAAAGTAGGAATCATTTCTCCTGTCATTCCTGCTCTGCAGCGGACTCTGCCCTTCCCTGCTTCTCTCTCCCCAACTCTACGGCTGGAACCTTGGGTGCCATAGGCTGACAGAACCCTCACCTTCAGCATGGCCTCTCCCTTTTCTCTCTTGCACACCCAGTTGGTGGCACTGCCTTGCCTGTTCTCAAATGCACCCCTCCTCCCCACCCTCCCTGCTTCGCTTTGGCTCTACTCAGCCCCCAACTGACTCCTCATCATTCTGTTGGTCTCTGGATCCGTATGCTTCTTTTAACCCAAAGATCCCCACTTTTCCTTCTAAAATACAAATGTCAAGATCCTCTTCCACTGGGAAAGCCTCAGGGTGGTGACTGGCACCTTTTGGCCTATGTTTCTCCAAGCTGGCCTAATGGTCCCACCTGTGATACCTGTTAAACTGCAGACAGCTAAGATGGCCTCAGAACCAGGGCATCTGTGTTTGGAAGATACTCCAGGTGGGTTCTGTTTCCTGGTGGTGGTTGAGAACCATGGCTCTATGATGTAACTAATCCATGCCTTTTTTTTTTCCTAGACAGGGTTTCTCTGTGTAGCTCTGGCTATCCTGGAACTTTCTCTGTAGGCCAGGCTGGCCTCGAACTCAGAGATCCACCTGCCTCTGACTCCCGAGTGCTGGGATCAAAGGTGTGTACCACCACCACTTAGCAGCCCATGCCCTTTTATCTGACTTATAACTGCCCCCTTCCCTCTGCTAGCTCTAGACACTTAGTTTCCATGGACTCATGGCTACTAGATGATGAACCCCAAGCAGAATTCTATAAGGACTAAGGCCAGCTTCTTTTCCTCTGGAGATGCCTGGCCTTTGTTGCCTGCTGAGAGTCATCTGCCTGGCTCAGAGAAACTAAGACTCAGAATGGTAAAACACAATATAAGACAGCAGAGCTAAACAGGGCCAGGGCCGGAATCAAGCCCAGGCATATCTGTTGTGGGTGTCTGAGCTTCTGAGCACCCTAGCGTGCTGATCGTAGAGACTGACCCCCCCCCCCCAATAGCCAAGGCCCTCACTACTTCCCCTGTCTATATCCGAGTTTCAGCTCTGTCTCCTCCTCCTGAGCCTTCTCACCAAGGGATCCTTGTTTTCTTTTATCTTCAGTGTAAATGAATGTCTGCTCTTCCTAGCTGTCCACAGACCAGGCCATTTCCTCCTTGCCCACTTCCTGCTATCGAGCTGCAAAGGGGCCCAGTAATGGGAGATGGGAATGGAAGAGGTAGAGCCAGGAGGGGGAGGGAGAGGGAGGCAGAATCGCAGAGAAGGATGGAGTGATGGAGTCTGAGCAGAGGGCCAGAGCCACAAGCCTTAATTTACTCGCAGTGTCCCCACGCTCAATTTAGCAGACACAAGGGCTCCGAATGGGGTCCCTGTGTGGCGGTGGGGCAATCAGTCCCTGCGGTTCCTTAGAAAGTATTAATTGCGGATGACAATGTGTAAACAGCGGGGAAGAATGGAGTGTGCAGGTGTGAGCTGCTGGGGCCAACCCCGGGCTGTTTTCACACAAGCCAATGAGCTGCAGCTCCACTGTGGTCCGTTCCCGGCTTAGAGGCAGCGGTTGGGGAACTATTGAGGTATTGGAGGTTGGCCTGCAGAAGGTGCACGAACAGTGTGGGAGAGCCAGGGGCCTGGGAGGTGGACTGTGGCGGGGTGGCGATGGGGGGGGACTTCCATGCCTGTTCACATGTTCACATGCTCCCCTCATGCTATGTGAACATGTGTGTTTTCTGGCTTACCCTTGAGAAGCCATGGGCTCTCCAAGATTCAAGGCTAGATAAAATTTAAAAAAAAAAGATAAATGAAGTTGTCAGGTCTGTGTAGCATGTGGCAGAGTTGGGTCTGCTCTCCATGTGGGCCAAGAAAGCCGATGGATAGTGAAGGGACCTACCTGGTCTGCAGCTGAATTCTTCCTTAAGTGACCACACATCTGCTTGGGAAGGGCAGCCAGTGCTGAGGTCCCCCGCTTGATGTGGGAGACAGAGGGTTGCTCAGAGCCAAGTCTGGGGTAATTGAGATATTCGAACATCTTTCAGGAGTTCAAAGCTCTGTTTCTTTCTTTTCTGTTTTCTTTCTTTTTCTTCTTCAAGGCAGGGTTTCTCTGTGTAACAACCCTGGCTGTCTGGGAACTTGACACCATCAATCAACTCCTTCTTGTCAGTTTGTGCTAAGAGTTCTGTCACTTACAACCAGAAGATTCTTTTTTTTTAATTTATTTATTTCTTTATTAATTAAAGATTTCTGTCTCTTCCCCACCGCCGCCTCCCCTTTCCCTCCCCCTCCCCCAATCAAGTCCCCCTCCCTCGTCAGTCCAAAGAGCAATCAGGGTTCCCTGCCCTGTGGGAAGTCCTAGGACCACCCACCTCCATCCAGGTCTAGTAAGGTGAGCATCCAAACTGCCTAGGCTCCCACAAAGCCAATACTTGCAGTAGGATCAAAAACCCATTGCCATTGTTCTTGAGTTCTCAGTAGTCCTCTTTGTCTGCTATGTTCAGCTAGACTGGTTTTATCCCAGGCTTTTTCAGACCCAGGCCAGCTTGCCTTGGTGAGTTCCCTATAGTACATCCCCATTGTCTCAGTGTGTGGGTGCACCCCTCGCGGTCCTGAGTTCCTTGCTTGTGCTCTCTCTCCTGGTGCTCCTGATTTGGACCTTGAGACCAGAAGATTCTTAACATATTTTTAAAGAAGAGATGGTATTTGGTTGCATTACTTGTGAAAAACTGTACATGTTGCTCCCATTTCTCTGAAGTTAGAGCAGGTGACTGGCAGTTTTATAGAAGGCACAGATTCTCCCTCGGGTCGTAGGGAGCCCTTTCCTGGGCTCTATAACAATTCCAGGAGCCTGGGGGCTGTGTGCAGCTTGGTTTTAAGCCCATGATCTTAGCAAGTTAGTTATTATAAATGAGCTATAAATGAGGTGACATGGTGGGCTGACAAACAACTCAGCAAGTCAAGGTGCTTGCTGTGCAATCCTGGAGACCTGAGTTCGAACCTGGGAACCCAAGGATAGGTGAAGGGAGAGAAGTGACTCTACAGCATTGTCCTCTGACCTCCATACCCAAGTCACGCATGCATGCACTCCTCCCCCCATCATGAATACATACTACAATAACCAATTCTGAAAAGAGATGACCATGTCGTTGTGATGCGATCTGGTGGCTAAGAAGTGTTTACAATTGTCTGGTGACTAGAAGTATTTCCCAAGTTAGAGATGTCAGATAAAACATATGGTCCTTAGTTAATGTGGAGTTTCAAATAAGTAATGAAGAATTTATTTTTGTTTGTTTGTTTATTTGTTTTTTGAGGCAGGGTCTCACTCTGTAGCTTTGTCTGGCTAGGAACTCGCTATGTATGCCAAGCTGGCCTGGAACTCATAGAGATCTGCAGCGGTCGGATCAATAAATCACCAGTAATTGATATTTAAACAAATTTAATAACAGGACTCACAAAACCAAGGTTCCAGCGGAGTGGCCAGCGGAAACAGGAGAGCAAGCGGAAGGGCCCGCGCAGCCTCTGCCCGCGCACTATATCAGTAAACATACGCCTGAGGGCAGCCCGCCCCCAAGGGGAGGGCTTATCCCTACATCTCCCTCCTTTTGTCTAAATAAGACAGAACTAACCTAAATACAACTATAAACAATAATAATAAATAATAGATATAACAAACAATATTGAGAACAAAAGTTTTACCAGACATTCTATCTCAAGGAGTCTAAATAATGTAGAGAGTAATTACAATTATATAATCTTCAACTCCATCAAAGATCCGAGAAGGGAATAAATATTACTTAACAAATGAGCGATATCCAAAGCGTGCCATAAATGACAGAGACAACAGACTACCTGGGCAATCACCCAAATTCTCGTTCGCAATGTTGAGTCAACCAACTTTGGCTAAGGCCTAGCATGACTGACATACCATTA
>NW_026067982.1:478053-487782 GCF_014885135.2 Alexandromys fortis | reverse complement strand
GTGGGGGAGGTGCGCGGAACAAAGCCGTGCCTGCTAACCTAAAGCGGGCGGGCGGGCGCTGGAGTGCCGAGGACTGCGGGGTTGCGGCGGGAGCCTGGCGGGCGGCGTCACCCGAGGCGGAGGGGGCGGAGTGGCTAAGGCGATCGCGTTCGGGGCCGCGTTCGCGTCCCGAGCCGCGCGGCTGCGGGCGGGGGAAGTCGGCAGCCTGTGTGCCTGACCTGCTGCGGACACAGCGGGGTTGTGGGGAGGCAGCCTTTCCACTTCTACCCTGTCCCGCTCTGTGAGCCAGGGGGAAAGCCGAGTTCAGAAGCAAAGGCTGTGTTGCAGGCCCAGATGGGGGAGGATGTTTCCGGGCATTCAGCAACTCTTCAGGACTAGGTGTGGATAAGGGGCTTTGAAGGGCTAGTCCTGAGAGATGACATTCTTGGGGGAGGCTCATCCTAATCTACAAGGCGGCCAGAGGGACTGGAAACTTGACGGGTTCCACATCATCAGTAAGTGTGACAGTGTGTTGTGTCCCACCACACGCTCAGTACTGTGTGCAGCATGGTCACTGCAGCCCTTTGAGGGGGGTGTGTGACGGGCTCTGCCATGCACCCGAGGATGCCGAGATTTATGTAGTTTACCCAAGGCTATAATATTACAGGGGCCGTGATTCAAATGTGCACTTCCATCTTGCAGGTGCCTAGGGGGTGTCAGGCGGGGGGGGGGGGCGGGGAGGAGGCCAGGATGACCTTTCCCCTCTGTCATAGTCTTAGGAAGTCTTGCAAGTGCCTGCCTCATGCCTTTGATTTGTAGTGGGGAACAGATTTAGGTTCAGCTGTCAATTTGAGAAGCCACTCGAGGATTCTATTTATTTATTTTTTTAAATAGCCCTCTAAACTGTGGCGTTGGGGAGAAAGCAACTGCTACCACCTAAACACACGGGGGCAACAACCTTAAAAACCACAGCTAGAGGAACGGGTTAACTCAGTTGTGGGAAAGCCCATGGTGCTGTACGTTGCAGCTGTTTAAAAACATCACATTTTCAAAGACTATGAGCATACAAAAACGCCCCGATATAAATAAAGACAGGAGATAAAACCACATACACAATGTGACTCCAATTATACAATGATAATTTTATTCATGACTTCTAATGCTCAAAGAAGAGCAAGGGAAGACAGTCTGCAAAGCTGATGGCTTGCTCTGGGCTGTGACATTAAAGGCTATTTAAATTGTCCTAATTATTCTACCATGCACTTGCCAAATGTCTCACGGACCTGCCCCCCCCCCCCCACTCAATTTTGGGGTCGAAAACCATCAAGGTGGCTTCCAAACAAGCATTTTAAAGATGGGGAAACTGAGTTTCAGATCTGGGAAGGTGGCTCAAGCCAATGGTAGACCAGGTGTGTTTGCCCAGCTGGTCCAGGCCCATACAAAGGGATGCACGCGCCTCCCACAGGCATGAGGGAGCCGTGGTAGAGGAACATGGGGAACCCTCCCCCAGGGGCACAGCTGGAGCGAAGCGAGGTGTGTAAGTCCCCCCCACCCCCGCCCCCGCCGCCCCGCACTCGAGTGGAGGCTGGGTGGAAGCAAAGATTGGGGAACCTTTCAGAAATGGAAACCAGATGAGTCGTTCAAAGGGGAGCAAATTCTCCACGGCGCCCTCCTTTGTTGCGAGCGTGTGAGGCGGCGGCAGCTGCGCGCCTCGCCGCCAGCCCACGGCTCGATGGGGCGGACACGGATAACTGCATTAGATGCACTCAGCTCTTTTCAATAAAACGCCCTTGTTGGAGGCACAATAGGGGGAACGGGCAGCAACCCCAGGCCGGGCTGGGGGCACCCTGCCTTCCCCTGGAGAGCGGAGAGCAAACTCATTTCTCAGAGTCAGCTAATTGGTATTGGACCCGCTGTGCGGTTCCAAAGGAGAAGCGCGGGCTGTTCAAGTCCACTGTCACCGGGAATGAAGCCGTCCACGTCCACCCGCGCCGTGGGTCTGCGGACGCAATCCAACCGTGATGCAGCTGGCTTTACAGAAGTCTTAGACACCCTGGGGAAGACAAGGAGGCGTGTAGGGTGTAAGGGCGTCAGCCCCAAACACTGGGGAAAGAGGCAGGTGACAGCTCCAGGTGTCAAACACAATTTCCGGACTGAACGACTTCATGTGTGATGACTCAAGTGTTATACCCTTTAAGTGTTTGTTTGTTTGTTTTTTCTCCCTTGAGATAGGGTCTCCCTATATGGCCCTGACAGTCCTGAAACTCTCTCTGTAGAACAGGTTGGTTTTGAACTCAGAAATCTGCCTGCCTTTGCTTCCTGAGTGCTGGGATTAAAGTTGTGTGCCATCCGCTTGGCTTTGAGTGGGCTTTCTTTATTTTTATTTTTATTTTTTATTTTTTAAAGAATCTTTTACCATTCCCAGCACAGAGATTGCTTTAACTACAAGTGCAGTGTTTACTTCCCTTTGCCGATGCCGAGACCCAGGCTGGAAAGGCTTGCTGAATTTGTACAGCTGCAGTTTGAACCCAGGTGCATATGACTTGAAAGCTGGGTGTTTGCCACTGTTGACATTTTCGCTGGGATCATTCTTGTGAGGGCTGTCTTGTGTGTCTCAGGATGTTTGACAGCATCTCTGGCCTCTGCCCTTCAGGTGTGACCCCCAAACATGTGTTCAGACATTGTCTAAAGCCCCCTGGGCTGCCCCTGTGGAGAGCCGCTGTTTTAAAGTGGTCCAGCCCGCTGCATTTGCTGGCGAGCAAGCCTTCTTTGGGCTCATTAATTTAATCTGTAGGGAACCGTAGGGCACCTCTTGGATTCCTCAACTTTAGTCCTATGGTTTGTAGTGTATATGGCAGAAGGGTGGTCGGAATTAGACAAGTCTAGATTTCATACCGAATCCAAAGCACAAGGTGTTTTGAATTGAGTGTCAGCATTTTAAGGTCCACACTGGGTTGAGAGTGGACACACAGTCCCTTCAACTGTCTCCTCATTTCTCTATACTAAGACTGTCCCAAGTAAGGCACATAGGCCACCGCTGGCCCCTGGAAGAGCCTAAAACACGAGGGAAAATTCTGGTGAAGGCGGCATGAAGGAACTGGACATTACCAGGGCAAAATAGAGCCTCACCTAGCGCTGAAATCAGTAAGGAGAGGACCTCTTTTGGGGCAGTCTGTCGCTGGTCCACCATGCTGGAATAACATGTGACTCGATTTTCATTCTTGACTGCAGCTTGTGAGCGATCCCCATATTGCCACCTCCAGTCTCCCACCTACTGTGGCCTTCTATGCTGTCTCCCACGGAACAGTTCCCAGGTCCCAAAGCTTACCGGGGCCTCGCCAGAGCCAGCCCAGGCTCCAGGGCTACACTGACCTGAGGCTTGCTTCAGATCGACTGCTTTCTTTTCTCGTCCACAGTTGGCCTTCAATGTATCGGAATTCATATTCCCCTTTAGTCGATCTGACAGAAAGGCCATCCACTCAGGGACACCACCAGAAGGGGACAGATGCCAGGGATGGCCAGAATGTAGGCTTGTCATCAGCACCCTCCTGGCTTATGTCTGGGTGAAGGTGCTCAGAGGACCGAACCCTTCGAGTCGGGGAGGGCCTCAGGGAGAACAGGAGAGGAACAGTGACGACACTCAGAGGGTGGAAGGTTAGGGTTTTCTTTTTGGGGGTATGGGGGTATCTCACAGATAAGTGTACTCATGCCGAGAAGCAAGCAGTACTTATGCAGATCTGCTCATGCTGACAGGTGACTGACAATCTGTTTAGTGTATGCAAGTAAAGCTGGTTAGTGGGGACAGAACAACTCAGGGTAAACTTTTCAGCTTAGCTTTTTTTTGGGGTGGGGGACTGGGGGTTGGTTGACCTGGGCTATGAGAATATGAGAATTGGCTTTATTTTTTGAGACAGGGTGTTTTGGGATATCTGTTCACACTGTGACACCCCAAGACCGTGTTAATAAAGTTAACCTTGAACCAGTGGCTAGCTGACTGGAATTAGTCTTACCTAGGAATATGGATAGAGAAGACGAACAGGAAGGAGTAGGGAGGGACTTAGAGATTTTGAGGTCTTTCTGATCTGTGAAGTGTGGAGAGAAGGTCAGTTGGTGGCTCCTCTGTTGCTTCTTTGGTCTATCAGGGCTTTACCCCAATATCTGACTCCCCAGCTTTATCAGTAATAGAACAACTTAGATAAACATAGCATCACGGTCTTTCTGTGGAGCCTTGATGTTCTGGAGTGGTATAGCTGTCTACATAAACCAGGCTGGCCTTGATCTCACAGAGATCCTCCTGCCTCTGCCTCCTACACGCTGGGACGAAAGGTGTGCACTACCATGCCCCACCCCTTCACCAACACTCTTGATTTTTATAAATAATAAAACTCGCCAACCCCACTCCTATCCAAAGCTTGTGAGCTCAGGTATAGTATGGTTTTATGGCTACATTGCTGATGCTTTCATGCAGTGTGGTTCTCACCCTTCCTAATGCTGCAACCTTTTAATACAGTCCCTTATGTTGTGGGGACCCCCAGTCATAAAATAATTTTTATTGCTCCTTCATAATTGTAATTTTGCTAATATTATGAATTGTAATGTAAGCAGTTTCGGAGATAGAGGCTTGCCAAAGGAGTTGTGACCCATAGGTTGAGAACCACAGCTTTTTTTTTTTTAATTTTTCCTTCCTTTCTTTCTTTCTTTCTTTCTTTCTTTCTTTCTTTCTTTCTTTCTTTCTTTCTTTCTTAAAGATTTCTGTCTCTTCCCCACCACCGCCTCTCCTTTCCCTCCCCTCCCCCAATCAAGTCCCTCTCCCTCGTCAGCCCAAAGAGCAATCAGGGTTCCCTGCCCTGTGGGAAGTCCAAGGACCACCCACCTCCAGGTCTAGTAAGGTGAGCATCCAAACTGCCTAGGCTCCCACAAAGCCAATACGTGCAGTAGGATCAAAAACCCATTGCCATTGTTCTTGAGTTCTCAGTAGTCCTCATTGTCTGCTATGTTCAGCGAGTCCGGTTTTATCCCAGGCTTTTTCAGACCCAGGCCAGCTGGCCTTGGTGAGTTCCCGATAGAACATCCCCATTGTCTCAGTGTGTGGGTGCACCCCTCGCGGTCCTGAGTTCCTTGCTCGTGCTCTCTCTCCTTCTGCTCCTGATTTGGACCTTGAGATTTCAGTCCGGTGCTCCAATGTGGGTCTCTGTCTCTGTCTCCTTTCATCGCCTGATGAAGGTTAATATTCAGGAGGATGCCTATATGTTTTTCTTTGGGTTCTCCTTCTTATTTAGCTTCTCTAAGAACCCGAATTATAGGCTCAATGTCCTTTATTTATGGCTAGAAACCAAATATGAGTGAGTACATCCCATGTTCCTCTTTTTGGGTCTGGCTTACCTCACTCAGGATAGTGTTTTCTATTTCCATCCATTTGCCTGCAAACTTCAAGAAGTCCTTGTTTTTTACTGCTGAGTAGTACTCTAATATGTATATATTCCATACTTTCTTCATCCATTCTTCAATTGAAGGGCATCTAGGTTGTTTCCAGGTTCTGGCTATTACAAACAATGCTGCTATGAACATAGTAGAGCATATACTTTTGTTGTATGATAAGGCCTCTCTTGGGTATATTCCCAAGAGTGGTATTGCTGGGTCCATGGGTAGGTTGATCCCGAATTTCCTGAGAAACCTCCACACTGCTTTCCAGAGTGGTTGCACAAGTTTGCATTCCCACCAGCAATGGATGAGTGTACCCCTTTCTCCACAACCTCTCCAGCAAAGGCTATCATTGGTAGAACCACAGCTTTTTAAATTAATTAATTAATACTTTTTTATTGATTGATTTTATTGAGCTATACATTTTTCTCTGCTCCCGGCCTTCTTCTCCCCTCCCCTTTAATGCATCCTAGATCAGCATCAGTGGCTCAGGCTGCAAGGACTCCACACTGACTTGGCAAGGTCACAGACAAGGACTTTTTTTTCTTTCCCCAAAACCAGTAGCCTTGACTGTGTAGCGGGCTATCCTGGAACTCACTCTGTAGACCAGGGTGGCCTTGAACTCACAGAGATCCGCCTGCTTCTATCTCCCAAGTGCTGGGATTGAAGCATACTCAGCAAAACTTTTATTTATTTATTCTTTTTAGAAAACAAAGCAAAACAAGGTTTCATTTTGTAACCCATTCTGGCCTTAAAGTCACTATCCTCCAGGCTAAGCCTTATGAGTGCTGGAATCACAGGTCTGTTCTGCTGTCCCTAGCAGAAGTTTTGGTAACGGAAGTTCATCCTCATCAGTCTCTCTTCCCCTAACACATCCATATACATAAAAGCCTGTATAGAGCGCACTCTGTAACACCACCATTTTCCTCTCAAAAACCCTTGGTTAGTTGGGTGCGGAGCTTCTAGATTCCCCTCTTAGGTAGGAGTGCACTTTGGTGGCCATGACTTCTGAAAGGGTCATTTCACAAAAGGAAGACAAGAAAATAAGTGTGTGAGAATGTGTGTGTCTGCCATGTGCAACGGCTTTCTTTTTGTCCCTTTGAGTGTCTCCCCTTCCCCTGGGTGGTTTCCATTTGCCCGCCTTTTGCTGAGACAATTCACACTCTCCGGCTTCATTAGCCGCAGCCCCCTCCTGCCCTGGGACAAAAAAAATAGAACCAAACTGTTCAAAAGAACACATGGAGACCCCATTAATGATGGCCCTAATTGTGCCAATTCAAACCCGTCAATAACTCTAATTAGAACCTGTCTTATAGGAGGTGCTGAATGGGAACACAGCTGCTGCTCCAGACAATCCCCTCGCTGGGCAGGAGGAAAAGAGACTCTCCGTGAGAGAGTTTTAGTGTTGTTGTGGAAAGGGTCAGCAAAGGAGGATTAAGACAGGGGAGCTCAGTCAGAGTAAGGAACCTTGAAAAAGTCTTGGGTGTCAGGTCACAGTTTGAAGTCAGGAGACCTTTAGCTTTTCCCCTCAGCTTCCCCCTCACTCCAGCGGAACACCTGCAAGCTGACTGCAAGGAACCAAGGCCACCAGACACATGGACACCACAAGTAACCGAAACACCTGCAAGAAGAGGAGGGGAAACCCTGCCAAAAACTCAACTTAGCAAAACGACACACCAAGCCAAGCCAAACCAGGCAAAAACAAAACAAAAGGAAACACCAGAGTCGCCCGCTGCCCCCAACCTGCTTCCAACTTTGTCTATTAGGATGCATCTGCCCTTTGCTGGGCACAGTAACAAACTCTGCGATTACATTAATTGGTCGCATATTTGTTGACACTGAGGCAGAAGCCCTTGCCGTTGGGAGAGGCAGAGTGCAGTTGTGTTATGACACTCTCTCGTTCCTCTCTGTCTGATTTCCAACCTCCTCATTTTGTTTTCCTGAATCAGAGGAAACGCTATGCCAGCAGACCCATTTCTGCAGAAGCTTTGACAGCTCCCGATCAGACTCATACCGCATCTGTTGACTATCCCTGGGCCTATAAACCCACTGAGCGGATAAGTTTTCTCCCACGATGGGAGAATTTGAGAAATGGATTTCTGGTTCCACTTAAGAGTTTAATTTCTTCTTGAGGGTAGGAGTGTAATAAGCTTATTAATAAACCTATTATTTGGATCAAGTAGGAATCAGGTTGATGGTTGCTTGGATGCCCAGGCCTAGCTTGGATTTTGGAGCTGCAGGTCATCACTAGTGTATGCGGACTTTCCAGAGCCATGTGAGGATTAAGAAGCTCATGGGATATTACTATACCCATAGATCTGTGTCTTGCGCAGCCATCACCAGAGACGCTTCCCACAGCTGGACAATGTTCAGAGAACGAAAGTCTTTGGAGCTCAGTACTAAATGGGATGTCTCCATCAAACACCTCTGCTTTTAGGCTGGGGCTGATGGGTGACATCAAAGAAAACAGCACCTTCCAGGCACAACAGGACTGATGCACCGATGGACCCACAGACTATGACAGCACACAAGGACCCTCACAGGTCCAAGCCAGATGGGTGCCTAGCACTGAGAGGGAGAAGTAGACGCAGGGTCCGACCCTTAACCAAGAAGCTATTTGCAATTGATACCTGGTGGGAAACAACAACAACAACAACAACAACAGCAACAACAACCCAGTTTTCTCCAATGCAGTGTCATTGGTACATCAACCACACGGGGGGGGGGGGCAGGCTTCACACCCAAGAGGAGTTGCCAACAGAAAATAAACGCCATATTTTATTTATTTATTTATTGTAGGCTTTTTGTTTCATTTTGTTTTGGTATGTCTGTCTTATTTTGTTGTTATTTGTTTTGATTTTTGTTTTAGTGTTTTTTTTTTATTTTTGAGAGAAAGAAAATATGAAGTTGGGTGGGTAGAGAGATGGGGAGGATCTGGGAGGAGTCAGGTGAGGGGAGAATATGATCAAAATATACTGCATGACATTTTTTTAACTGAAAAAAAAGAAGCTCATGCGGTTCGATATAAGCAAAGTTCACCCCTTGGCTTTCCCTGTGCAGCTGCATGGAGTGCAACCCTCGAAATCCTGGCCTCTGGTTTCCTCACTGTGGGCTAGGATACTGTTGTCCTGTAGGGTGGGGAAGGGCGGTGCTGGATCGACCTGCTAAAAGCCCGGCAAGTCTGGCCCCTATCCCCCACTCTGAAGCATCCTTCTACCAGATGGCGTCATGACTCTAACCCATCTCTGCTCTCCTGTCACCAGAGGGCTTCCCCGTGGAGGATGGTAGCTATCCAGAAGGGCAGCTTCCCTTCCCCACCAGGTACCACGTACACCATTGCTTTCCTGGTTTAGTTTTCTTTGTGGCGTTCAGCACTCCTGATAAACTGTGTATGGGTTGATTTGGTATCTACTGTGCCGTTTGGTTGTTTTGTCAAATTGACATAAGCTAGAGTCATCTGGGAAGAGAGAGCTTCAGTTGATGGAATTGCCTCCACCAGATTAGCCCACTACTGTGGGCATTTTCTTGATTAATGATTGATGTGGGTGGGTGGTGCCTGAGCAGGCAGTCCTGAGTTGTATAAGAAAGCAGGCTGAACAAATGGGTAGAGCAAGCCCGTAAGAACAGCACTTCTCCATGGCCTCGGTGTCAGTTCCTGCCTCTCTGACTTCCTTCTGTGATGGAGTATGATGTGGAAGTGTAGAGAGAATAAACCCATTCCTCCCCAAGTTGCTTTTGGTCATGGAGTTTCAACACAGCACCAGAAGGCTAAGGCATCTACCTTCCCCTCTTAGTCTCCGAGCTTTATGAGAATAGAAACTTGTTCCTTTCTTTGCTGTGCTCATAGCACCTCACATTGTGTCCCACATACAGACACTTGATGAGCATTTTACTGAAAGAGTGGCTGGACGGAGGGGCGGTGACGCTTTTGCTCACTTGCTGAGAAGATAATGCCTGCCACTAAGTATTTGCCGTGCTGTGATTCTAATCTAGGTCTCTAGAACAGTGAGAAACCTGTCAAGGTCATGATCATTGGAGGCAGGCAGATGTGGGGTTAAATCCTGGCTCTTCCGGAACAGTGTGGATTGAGCATCACCTCCTCGCCTGGGATAAAACCGGACTCACTGAACATAGCGGACAATGAGGACTACTGAGAACTCAAGAACAATGGCAATGGGTTTTGATCCTACTGCACGTATTGGCTTTGTGGGAGCCTAGGCAGTTTGGATGCTCACCTTACTAGACCTGGATGGAGGTGGGTGGTCCTTGGACTTCCCACAGGGCAGGGAACCCTGATGGCTCTTTGGGCTGACGAGGGAGGGGGACTTG
>NW_026067982.1:428680-477959 GCF_014885135.2 Alexandromys fortis | reverse complement strand
TCCCTCCCTCCTTCCCTCCCTTTCTCCCTCCCTTCCTTTCCATAACCTTTTATTTTATGTATATAAATATTTTCATCTGCACATATGCCGCAGTTGTGCCTGAGGCCGTTAGAAGAGAGCAACCCACCCCCTGGAACTGGAGTTATGGACAATGTGAGCTTCCATGCGGATGCTGGGAACCTCAGCAGGGTCCTCTGCAAGAACAACGAGTGCTCTTCCCTGCCTATCCATCACTCCTACCCCCTTCCAGCCTGTTTCCTCATCATGACCAGACAGTTGAGTTTTCACAGATGCTTATCCCTAGCAGATAGCAAAGCATTCATAATGGTTTTAGAAAGCTCCTTTTACTAATGACTTTCCAAAGCAGCGTTTCTTTCCAACTGTTCTCTGTCACCCTGAGGTGGTTCTCTCATGGTTTAGTTCACTTATTTCTCTGTCTTGACTGGATGGAGTCTATGGTGTGTTTGTTCTCAACGCTATGGAGAGCATCTTTATCAGTGACTTCAGGCCTAAGATGCTTTATTCAGAGAGTGAAGCTCTGTCTCACATCTTGGTGAGAGTTCTCTTACAGGCAAGATCCTAAGACAAAGTGTTTCTGTACAAGCCCTTGACTGGAGATTAGGGAGCCCAGTGAGTGACTGGAGAATCACAACAGGCAGGTAGGAAAGCTTATAGATGGTCTGTTCACAAGAGAGGCACAGATGGCAGCAAGAGGGGCTCCATTCTGATGGGACCCAGTGGGAAAATTCCCTGAAGAATAGTGAGGATCCTGGGTAATTTATTCATCGATTCTGGTTCCTGTTGTGTGAGGGCTATTCTTACCTTCCAGGTACTTCTGAGATGTCCTATGCTTAGGGTGACACATTTGTGCCACCAGGCACAGAGGAGACTCCTCGGGCCGAGGAGAAGCGAATAAGACATGAACAGTGTCTTCTCAGGTCACCTCAGGGTATTCTTTCTCCTAATTCTTCCATTAGTTGTGTTAATGCCATCAGGGTCCACTGGGGGTTCAATCAGTGTTTTTTTTTTTTTTTTTTTTTTTTGAGACAGTGTTTTATGTGGCCCAGGCTGACTTTGAACTTGCTGTGTAGCCAAGGATGTCCTTGAACTTCTACTCCTCCGACTTCTATGTCCCAGTTCTGGGATTGCAGTTGTTGGTCGCTGCTTAGTGTGTGAGTTGCTGGGAGCCAAACCCAGGGACGTGTGTCAGGCAAACTGGCTGCCAACTGAGCTGCCTCCTCAACTTCTTAGCTGATTTTTAAAAAGAGCACTTCTAGTATATAATTAACTTTAAAAGTATTTATTTTTATTATTTTAAATTATGTGCCTGTGTTGTGGGTATGTGTATAAAAATGCAGGTGCCCACAGATTTCAGTACATGTTCTTAGCCACAGAGCTGTCTCTCCAGCCAACATCTAATTAGCTTTTAATTTCGATATTGCTTGACTTTTACCTTTAGATCTCTTCCAAAACACAGCGGTAAGCTTTACTTATTTTCAGAAGAGGATAAAACCCATCCTGTCTTGGGTTATAGTATTTATGTGGTACTTAGGACTGGACAATTTGACAGGATCTAGAATTACCTAGGAGACAAGCTTCTGGGCGTGCCTGGGAGAGAGTTCCTAAACTGGGTTAATGGAGATGGGTATACATCCTCCCTAAATGTGGGCAGCATCATTTCATGGGCTGGGGTCTTGGACTGAGTAAGGAGAAAGCAGAGGACCGGCATGCATGGCTTTCTGCTTCCTGCCCAGGTACCTTACTCTCCTGCCTTTCCTGCCATAGCGGACTGTGTCCCCTCCAACTGTGAGTCAAAGTAGACCTGTCCTCTGTCAAGTGGTGTTTGGTGGTGGGTGCTTGTTCACAGCTATGAGAAAATGAATGCAACACCGAGTCCTTTCTTACATCAGTGTCTTACTCTCCCTGTGTCTTAACACGCTGAGTTGTCATTTAAAATCATTTTCTTTACTCCTCAGTTATTTCCAATGATGCCAAGAATGTCTAAAATGTGCGAAGGGAAAGAATGATAAAACCCCCTAGAATGTAATGAATGCACTTTGTGAGAGTTTATGCCATCTTTCAATTGTTCACTGTATTGTCTAAAATGTTATATTCCTTTTAAAGCGTGTATTCAATAAGGCCAGATCTGCTTTTTGGCTTTCATTATACAGAGTTGAGAAGTTTGAATTTCTTGCCTGTTATGGGAAAAAGAGGAAAATCCCTAGAGGAGAGATGTATCTAAATATTAGGTTAAACAGTAGATGAATTCAAAGAGACAAGGGCTTAGAGGAGAGAGGAAATAATTGATTATCCAAGTGGACAGCCTAGATGATTCCTCTCAAAGTCAAGAATAATGAGCGAAGATTATATTTTTAAGGACAGAGGGAATAAGAAGTGGTCATCGAGTTTGCTCCCTAGAGAGGCGAGTCCTGCCGTGTAAAGTTTTCGCACAAACGCATGACCAGGAGAGACAGAAGTAAATCTCCAGATGCTCACGGGCCAGATAGCCTGGCATCCACATCAGGAAAACAACCAAGAGACCCTGCTTCCGAAAGGATGGAAAGCGTGGTCAGTGGCGCACACATGCTGCTTCCACACACACAGTAATTATGCGTCGGCCAGGTTTCAGGAGTCTTGATGTAGACAAACAAACACGGAAGGACATGCTGGAAGTGATGAGAGCTACATTTGAAGTCTGAAATGTTCTCAGGGCGTGACATTTGATGAATTACGTGGTTCCAGTCAAACTTTGGGTTTGTGGCCTCCTCCAGGCACATTTCTTCAAAAGTGGGATATAAATTTGGTTTTTATTACACTTAAGTTCTCATTGCCATTTCTAATGCTGTTTTATTTATTTTTTGCTCTCTGTGGTAGTCAGGTTCTAACATGTTCCCAAGAGCCTGTCCTCCCGGCATTGGCACCTTTGTTCAGTTCAATGTAACTGATGGACGATGGCACAGATGAGGAAACTCTCGAGGACGGGTTAGAGGGGCCCTTGCCTCCCATCCTAGTTCTACGGTCCCATCACATGGTCTAGGTGGGCAGACAGCTGTGAGCTCTATGTGGACAGGGACTGTGGTTCCTTGGCAACAGCGTGGACGTGCTGAGGTCTGCTAACAACCATATAAGTGAGCTTAGAGCAGCCAATCCTAGATGGCTGTAGCCCTGGCTCCTAAGTTGATGTCAGCTGGTGCTGGGTGCATAATTTAGTGGGAAGAGAGGCTCCTTGTTAATGGAAAAAATTCCAGGCAGCAATGGTAGACGATCAAACCACGTATGAAGTCTCTGGGATTGCGCAGTTGGCCTGCTCTGAAGTTGGACTTGACCATAACTTTGTGAGAACCCTCGAGTCAGAACTGCTCAACTATGCCATTCCTACATTCCTGACCCACAGAAACAGTGAGGTAATGGTTCTGAGAGACTAAGTTTAAGAAGAAAGTGGTTCTTGAGCAATAGATAACTAACTCACCACCCTTTTACGTATCCTTCTGTAAATTCGTCACTAAAGGACGTGAGAATGATTATCGGGCCTGGACGGTAGCTGGTGATGACTGTTTTTCATGGGCTGCCAGTGGCTAAAGGGTTAGAGTGATCTCATCAGTCATAGACTCAGCTCTGTCTTCTCCCAGCTCAGTGCCTTTGCATGTGGTGTTTGCTGTGGCCAGACTGTTCTATCCTCCAACACTTACTTTAGCTTAAGCTCGAGAGCTTTTAGGTCATAGGAAACTCGTTACTAAACTTGTAGACCCTTTGCACCAAACTCCCGAAACACCCTGGACCTCTTTGCGGCACTGTGGAAACACGAAACTAAAGACTCAACTGCTGACAACTGGTTGCCTAATGTCTACCTTTCTACCTGACTGCAGCTCCTCAAGGTCAGGTATCCGCTTGGTTCCCATTGTACACACAGTGTCTGGTACAGTGCCTGGTGCACAGTAGGGGTCAGTGGCTTGCCTCAGTGCCGCTGAATTGGCACCGAATAGAACATTTAATCCCAGACTGAGGGAAGATCCTATACAGGCTGTCTCAGTAATTTTTCTACTGCAATGATAGGACACTATGATGGCAACTTGCAACTTGTAAAAGAAAGTGTTTAGTTGGGGACTTGCTTACAGTTCAGAGGGTGAGTCTAAGAGCATCATGGCAGGGAGTGTGGCAGCAGGCAGGCAGGCATGGCACTCCAGCGGTAGCTGAGAGCTCACATCTGATCCACAGGTATGAGGCAGGAAGAGTGAGATACTGGGCCTGTCTCAGCTTTTGAAACTTCAAAACCCACCCCGAGTGACACACCTCCTCCAATAAGCCTTCCTAATCCTTCTTAAAAAGTTCTACCAACTGGGAACCAAACATTAAAACGTATAAACCGATGGGGTTGTTCTTACCCCCCCTCTCCCCTCAACAAGGTTTCTCTCTGTAGCCCTGGCTGTCCTTGAACTCAGTCTGTAGACCAGATTGGCCTCAAACTCGGAGGTTCACCTGCCTCCACCCCCCGAGTGCTGGGATTAAAGGTGTGCGCCACTACCATCACCTGGCTAGGTGTTCTCATGCAAACCTTTACATTTCACTCCTGATTCTCAAAGGCTGATAGCATATCATAATGCAAGATACATTCTGTCCAACTCCAAAAGTCCCCATCACCTTTCACAGTCTCAACGCTGTCTGAAAGCCCAAAGTCCAAAGTCTCTTTTCAAGACAATCTCTTAACTGTAACTCCCTGTTAAATCAAAATCAAAAAGAAAATTAAATACTTCCAATATACAAAGGCACAGAATATTCAAGAAGTACCATTCAAGAAGGGAGGAATGGGGGATATGGAGGAAATACTGGACCAAAACAAGACTGAAACCCAACAGGGCAAACTCCAAATCCTGTCACTCCATGTCTGATGGCAAAGGGCTCTGAATCTCCATTCCTTTCAGCTCTGTTCTCTGTAACACAATTCTTTCTCTTGGGTGGGTTCTATTCCTGTATGAATTTTGCTGTGCCATACACTAGGTGCTTCTAAACAATACACACTTAGTTCGCAAATTTTTGCAGGCTAGGAATTCAAGACCAAGGTTCCAGCATGGTTGGGCTTTGTTGAAGCCAGAGTGTCAACTTCTCTTTAGAGCCTTACGTGGTGGAAATCTGACAGTCTTGAGAAGCAAGCTCTCCTATGACTCGTATGAAGGCATTAATCTCATTCCTCTGGACTCTGCCTCTGTGACCTCATCTAGTCCCAAGGATTCCTTGAAGAGTCCTGAAGGGGATAGGGTTCCAAGAGATAAATTTTGTGGGAGGGGCACACATTTAATGCTCAGCATCCATATATATATTTAATATGTTTATATTATATTTAACATACGGGAGTTGAAGACCTTTCATCTGGCAACTGAGCATCAAAATGTTGATAGCCTCTACTGCCAACTGTGTCTCCTTCCTTAGTAACCATTTGTGTTTACCTGGATACCTATAGAGCTGCAGTCAAGGAAATAGAATACAGTGTAACTTCCAACAAGTACATATTCTTCTTTCTCCCTTTTCCATCTTGTTCATTGGAAAACAGATATGATAGCAAGGACTTGAGCAGCCATCTTGGGCCACCAGATGGAAACTGTTTATTATGATAGACTGTCAATAGGAATCTAGATTAGAGGCAGAGAAGTTTCTAAATTATTATTATTTTTTGGTTCTATTTAAGCAAGAACCTTGGTAAGGTTAAGCTCTGTGGATGAGCCTCATGTGCAAAGTAATGGATAATCTACCTTAACCGAATTGTAGGCTTAAGCTTGGTATCCCAAACTCCCGACTGAGCTCGGAAGTGCCTTTGCAAGAGTCCTCACCTTCAACACCTCAGCTCAGGGCTGCTGCAACAGCAAAGCAAGCATAGAGCTGACATCATCAACACGGTACCAGCACTTTGTTCCCGATCCCCTTCAGGGTTAACCACTTTCAGGGGTCCTTCCTGCCGGTTAGATACACAGCACCTTGCTCTTTGAATTCCCATACAATGCAATCTTTACTCTTAGATATGGTCTCCAGGTACCTATCTGTTCCCTGCGTTAAACTGTAGGACAATGTGTGTGTGTGTGTGCCCAAAGATCCCATTTAACAAAGAACATTGTGTTCGCTAGAATGAGCAGAATGTTGCTTTTCTGAACAGGACAAAAAGGGCAGACATTTCAAGCTGCTGTTCCCCACTAGTGCTACAGACCTGAGTCTCCCAAGACCTGAGCTATGATATAAATAATTATTTTTCTTCCATTAAAATATCCTTTTGAAAAGAGAAGTTGCAGAGGGCAGAGTGTGGCTAAAACTGGACAGGGCAGTTGTCAGGCCAGCTAGATTTATTCTGGGGTCATAAACCTGGCCTCCAGGGCAAGACAGCGTGTCAATTTTACTTTTTTTTTTTTTTTTTTTTTGGTTTTTCGAGACAGGGTTTCTCTGTGGCTTTGGAGCCTGTCCTGGAACTAGCTCTGTAGACCGGGCTGGTCTCGAACTCACAGAGATCCGCCTGTCTCTGCCTCCCGAGTGCTGGGATTAAAGGCGTGCGCCACCATCGCCCGGCTCCATGGCAACTCTCATAAAGGAAAACTAGGGCTGGCTTACAGTTCGGAGGTTTAGTCCATTATCATCATGGTGGGAAGCATGGTGGTATGTGGGCAGACATGGTGCTGGAGAGGTAGCTGAGAGTTTTACATACAGATCGGCAGATAGCAGGAAGAGACACTGGGCCTGATTTGAGTATCTGAGACCTCAAAACTTGCCCCTAGTGACACACTTCCTCTAACAAGGCCCACCTACTCCAGCAAGGCCTTGTCTCCTGACAGTACTGCTCCCTAGAGGCCAATGGAGGCCATTTTTTGAGGTCAAAACACCACAATGTTTGACAAGTGATTTTTTTTTTGTTTTGATTTTTGAGACAGGGTTTCTCTGTAGCTTTTGGTTCCTGTCCTGGAACTAGCTCTTGTAGACCAGACTGGCCTTGAACTCACAGAGGTCCGCCTGCCTCTGCTGGGATTAAAGGCGTCCCAAACTGTTCCACAACCATCACCATTATTGTTATAATTTTATCTTGACATCAAGGCCCTTCCACCCACCCGTATCTGAGATAGCATGAAGTAGGTGGCGAAAAGGGGTGTAGGGTTTTATTTAAAAACTGCTATCTTAGCGAAGCCCACTTTGGAAGGCAGGCGCCCTGCTTTGTGTGTTGCTCTGCTCTCTTGCTTTTGAAACTTGCACTTGGTCATCAGTCACACAGTCACGTAGACACAGGAGGACCACAAATTCCTCACCAACTTTATTCTCTCCGGCTTGAACAGCTGGCAGAGAAGGTCCCTGAATGGTATTTAGGTCATTGTCACCTCAGTGAGGAATCAGATTCCAAGGGCAGACTAAACACTGTCCCCTCAGAGGCAGACCGGATGAGTCAGGAACGCACAAGCCTGAATCTTCTTCTCTGTTTTGCCCCATTCCTGTGAGTGGACACACCTTCAGCCTCTCACCACGCCAAATGCTGGCGTTAGGCAAAGGGGCTGGAGGCCGAGCCGGCCCTGTGTAGACTTCTGGCTCTTCTGGGACCTGTCTGTCTTGCTTGACGACAGCTATGTATCTGTGTGGGTCTGGTACTTAATAACACCTGTGACTGCAGACATACGTGTACATGCACATGTGCGTCTTAGGGAACACATGACACAATGGTAGCTGTTTTTTCTTTTGGAGAATCAAAACAGAATGAGATTTTGAGTGATCTAAACGTCAGCTTCAAGTTCTGGCTTTGACATGGAGTGGTTTGGTAACTTCCTTTCCACAGGAGGAACTGGTGAGATGAGGAAGAACAGGGAAAAGGACAGACATGGTGAGGGAGAGACTAGTGGGTGTGGAGAGCGTTTGTGCAGGAGAGAGAGCAGTTAAGGGCAGGTGGCAGGGGCAAGGTCCCCCATGCTCTGGCCTACTTCATACAACCGTACCAAGTGCTGCTCGCCCGGATGCGCAGCCCTTCACAGTTTGCAGTCTGTGCGAGGCGTCCCTCTGGCTTTCGCTCAGCAAGAGATGGAGCGAAGTGTCAAGAAAGGTCCCATCTAGGGATATGGTGGAGAAACAAAGAGCTTTATTAACAAAGGGCCTCTACGTGGTGTCCACCATGGGGTAGCCTCCAGATCGCCCTCAGGGTGGGCGGGACAAGACTAGGAGGACTTCTGTTTCTATCTGAAGTCTACCTACAGCGACAAAATTGCTTATTAATGATTAATTGGAGTGGCTCTTGCTGCCTCTTCTAGTCCATCCCTCAGACAGTGCACACAATGTGAGCGTAGGTAGCAGCAGAAGGACCAGGAGGGCTCGCGTGGCTCACCTGAGTGTGTGACGTGACGAGTCCCAGTGCAGCTGTGCTTCCTGGTATCTTATTCAGACTTACCCAATGTCTATCCTCACGAGACGGATAACGGAACGAGGTTCTTGAAACAAAAAACTTTAAAAAATAAATATTAAAACTGCAAAATAATATCAAATCATACCAGCGGTTGAGCAGATCCTTTTCTAATTTCACTTATGACCTTTCCTTTTTCCACATCATGAGGATGTTTTCTGGTGAAAACAGAGCAGAGACTCAAACAAATTAAAATGACTGCGTGTGTGAGCATGGTGTGTGAGGGTGTGAGTGTGTGAGTGTGTGGGAGGGTGAGTGTGGATGAGGGTGTGAGTGTGTGTGAGTGTGGTGTGGGAGGGTGTGAATGTGTAAGTGTGTATGAGGGTGTGAGCGTGTGTATGTGTGAGTGTGTATGAGGGTGTGAGTGTGTGTGAGAGAGTAAGGGTGTGTGTGTGAGTGTGTGAGTGTGTGTGAGGTTGTGGTGTGAGTTATCGGTATTTGAAGCTAGGGCACTTTACTCTTGAGCTACACCCTCATCAAAATGATCTCGGAGTCTTCTTGGAACAGATTTACTGCAATGATGATCATTACTGATGGATCTTCTCCTAAGTATTTTGCCTTGAACTGTCACCAAGGGGACACTGAAACTACCATGGTCAATCAAACACATGTTTGGTTTTTGAGACAGGTTTTATGATCTCAGGTTGGGTTCAGATTTGCTAAGACCAGCTGACCTGCTTCTGCCTCCAGAGTGCTGAGAGGAAAAGCGTCATTGTACCTGCTAAGCCACAGCTCCAGCGCCTATCCTTTGGCATTTTCTGTATATTCTTCACGTACTATGCCCAGAGTTTCTACCGGCGTGAGATTTTGCTTGTTTTCACTAGTGACATAGCACCTTCCTGCCCCCAAACATTTATTAGTGTGCACAAAAGCCGTTTACAGTGTTGCTATTCTCCCCCTTCCTACATTTTAACAATATCTGCCTGGCCCGGATTTACTCTGGTAAGTCACCTAAAGAATGAGGGCTTATACTGGAAGATCTCAAGTTCAAGGCTAGCCTGTGATCTTTAGCAAAATACAGTGAAAACCAAACAAATGCCATCGATAATAACAAATCAACAACGAAACCCAGAGCTTACTCTCCACTAATAACTAACGCATGGACTCCATTTTATTTGCATCTATTAAAGACTGTCGGAGCTCTTATTCTGTGTAGCTCTTAGCAGGCAGTGAATATTCTGGTATTGAAAGATAAAATTTCTCTAAATATCCTATTCACCAGTGTTTTACACAATCAAATTGTTCTTCCTGTGATTAAAGGAGATAGAGAAACATTTGCTAGAGCCTAGAATTGGGATGGAGCAAGGAGGGGGCCCTGCTCAGCCTGCGCTGGAGGGAAGATGGGGAGAACTGAGCAGACAGGGAACAACATGGACGGAGATGGGAGGCCTCCCAACGGAGTCCAGGGAGGGAGTAGGGAAGAGGACAGAGCATGGAGGGGGAGGCAGGAAGACATAGAGTGGGTGGAGGGGTACATGGTGGGAGGAAGGGCTGTGGGTTCACCCCACTCCCTGCTTCTATTAATACAATTAAAGTGTTGAAAATCAGATCTCATGTGGAGCTTTGAACATGAATTTTTCATTACAGCATTGGGGGCGGGGAGGGGATGGAGTGGACAGGGAGAGAAGCAGAGGCACGTAGTCATGAGAGAGGCAGAAGGCCTCTAAGCCCGACCTAGACCACGTGGTCTGTGTGAGACTGGCCAGGCCCATTCTTCTGGGGTACACCAGAAGCTCTGTCCTCTTTCTACATGGACCTCTGCCCTCTTTGATTTTCCTTAGTCCTTGGCAAACCCTGTTTCATTGGTGGGGTGCTTGGCAGGAAGGTCCCTTGCTGCTGCCCCAGAAAGGCCAGTTCTGCTGTCTACACTGTGAGGACAGTGGCCTCGAAAGACAGGAGAACAGAGACATCGGTGCTGGGACCACATGTCCAACACCCATTTGCTTAGAAACTTGAAGTGAAAAAAATCAGCTGAAGAGCTCCAGGCATTCCGGCACAATACTTCTGATCCTGAAAACAATGGTCAGCAGGCAAAGAAAGGTGCAGCCCCGTCCTCAGCCAAGCCTGCCCTCCCTGGGTGCAGCCTCCCTTCCCAGGTCAGTTGTCCTGAGAAACTCAAGGTGTCTTGGCCGATGCCAACTGTGGGGTCTCCAAGGCTGAGTGACAGGGCAGTGAGCCAGACATCCTGGGGAAGGTGAGACAGACCGTGGACAAACCTGCTCCTTTCCAAGGGTGTTAGATAGAGCAGAGGCTGCGGCCAGCAATACACCGCTTATCTGTTTTGTAGCCTCCCCTCAAGGTCTCTGACCAAAAAGCCAGTCAGTCGCTGGCAAGTTAGGCCCAATCTTTCAGCTAGCAGGTGGGCCTGGGGTGAAAACTTAGACTGTGCCCCTCCTTCTGTTTTCCTCCCTCAGGACTTCCTCCGGGATTAGGTTTGTTGTGTGGTCAATGAATTTGTTTAGATTGGGAAAAGGGGCACGTTTCACCTCTTGCAATACAGGGGAGGGGCTCGCCCCCCTGTGGCTTTGTCTGCCACCCCTCCCCCAGCTGATTGCATGAGGGACTTGAGAAACCGAGGGAGGGATGGGGGTCTCACGGATGGCCCTCTCCCTTATAGCCTTCCCTGGGCAGCCTGTTTTCTGGAAGGGGGCCTCCCCCACCCCTGCCGACCGCCTGGGGTTTAATCTCTGCCAGGCCCCCACGCTCTGGGCTGCTGGTGTGTGGTCCTGCACACTGATGAACCTCAGCAGCTGGAATCAGTGAAGAAGGGAGCAGGGACCTAACCCTGGCACTTCTCAAAACAAAATGAATGACTCCAGTTTCAATCAGTTTATGGCAGAGGCTGGAGAATTATATATTTTCAGGGGTGGGGGTGGGGTGGCCTTGCAGTGTAGCTTAGGCTGGCTTGGAACTTACAGTCTGCCCAAGGCAGTGCTGGGTGTTTAGGTGTGATAAAGAGAGTCCCTTCCGAGGTTTCTGCAGAAGGATTTGTGTCAGTCCTTTATGAGGATGGTGGCAGCATCACAGGTCACAGTGCTGGACCCGTGGTGGGAGACCAGACTTAAAAGGCACACATAGAGATTGGGCGGCCACTAGCTTCCTCTGCCGTGGAGTCAGGCCCAGGTACCCCCTCTTCTATCAGAATCCAGAGGAGTCGCCGCTTTGGGGCCCATGGCCTATTCTATTCTACATTACATTTGTCATTTTTAGCCCAGAACTTGTTAAGTTCCTGTGGGCAGGCCTTCCACAGCAGAAGAACCCCCCTGTAAAGCTGGGCGCTCGGTCCCATCTCCCGGCTCTTCTCTGTCTTCAGATGCGCAGCTGTCTTAGAATCTGTGGTTATGTCACAGATTGTGCAGAGTGCTGAAGGGTGAGCCAGGCCTCTGGCCTAGGATGGCCAGAGTTAAACAGAAAAAGGAAGAACACCGGAGATTCATTTTGGTTTGAATTTCGGATAAACAAGGGAATGCTTTTTAGCCTAAGTGTGTGTCATGCTCTAAAAGAAAGGTAGATGGTTTTTATGAGGAACTCCTGCTGGTGTCTGTTTGGCTGACATTCAGATGACATTCGGAGTGTTGCCTCTGCCCTGCAGCTCTCCACTGGCCCTCTTTCTTGGTCACTTGTTTTAGTGTTACCGTGGCCATATACCCGAGAGAACCAACCCGGAGGGAGAAATGGTTTGCTTTCCTCATGGTTTCAGTCATGTGTGTGCGGTGGGGGCGGCAGAGCAGAGCTTACAACATGATGGCGGGGTTGGTGATGATGGATGGGTGAGGGAGAGGGGGAGAGGAGGGAGACAGACATACAGAAAGACAGAGATAGAGACAGAGACACAGGGACAGAGAGACAACAGACAGAGACAGACAGACACATAAACACACACACACACACAGAGAGAGAGAGAGAGAGAGAGAGAGAGAGAGAGAGAGAGAGAGAGAGAGAGAGGAGAGAGAGAGAATCACACGAGGCTTGACTGTCTCCTTTACTGCTTTTGATTTCATCCTGGCTCTGTGGGCTGATATGGCCTGTGGGTCTGCCACCCTTAGTTCATTCTCTCTGGCAATGCCCTCATCTCTAAATTTGCTTAATTAATCTCCCGAGGGCTTAACCATCCACTCAAACTGACATTCGCTGCAGTCCCAGGATGGCCTTTCTCCTCCTGTCTCAAGTTCTCTGTTTTTCTCTGGAGCGTTTCCTGTCATCTTGAGATCCGCACTCCTTCACGGTTCTGTCTTCCTACACCCCTCCCCCACATCTGCTGAGTTATTTTCTACTCGACAACTTTCTTCTTGTTTATCTACTTATAGATCCTGGATGGGCTCAGGTTCAGCCTTCTGAAAACTAAAGGCAACTGTGGAGATAGATGCTGAAGGCAGTGGGGGTGGTAGCTGCTGAAGGTGCTGAGGATGGTACCCACTGAAGGCCATGGGGATGGTACCCACTGAAGGCCATGGGGATGGTATCTACTGAAGGCTATGGGGGTGGTACCTACTGAAGGTGATGGGGGTGGTAGCTGCTGAAGGTGATGGGGGTGGTACCTAGAATTTGGCATTCCTCTCCCAGCTGTGCTCCAGGAACTGTTATTTGCTTCACTGATGTCAATAATTTACCCTTTGTAAGTATAAGGATGATAATTTTTATTGTATGAAAATGTGTAACTTCTAATTTGCTATTTCAACTGTTTTCTGGAATGCAGCTCAATGCCATTCAGTAAGTTTTCACTGTGCGATCATCACCCTCATCCTGAACTTCATCTTCTCAAATGGAAACTCTAGACCCACGAAACCTAGTTCCCTTTTTCTCCAGGCTCCAGCAGCCACCATTCTGCTTCCTGGGTCTAAGAATTTCACAGGTGTAGGCAATGGATTTTTAGAGTCTTTTTTGTTTCACGCTGTTACACGTGCTGTAAACTCCTTCCCTTTAAAGGCTGAAGCAATCCATTGCTTGCAGAGACCACATTTTGCTTCTCCATTCACCCCTCATTGGATCTTTGGATGATTTCCACCCTTTCCTTGGCGAGTGTGAATGAAGTTGCTATGCACTGTAGGGTACACATAGTGATTTGAGCCCCCGCCTTTATTTCTGTTGGGTAGATAGCCAGCAGGGAAATTATTGGATTATATAATAATTCTGTGTTTGAGTTTTCGGAGGTGGTGCCATGCTATTTTTCTTAGCGACTGTATCATTTTACATGTTCATCAGCAACACACGAGAGTTCCCCGGCTCTCCACACCCTTGCCAACATTCTATCCACCCTTGGATGATAGCCATCCATGGTAGGGAGAAATAAGGAAGGCACTTTTAATTACTGTTTTCACATGCGAAATCTGAGGCTCAGGGAGGTGGAATGGCCCGTCCAGCATCAGCCAGCTAGTCCAGGGATGGTATTGGAATCAAAGGCTTGCCAAACTCCCAAACTGGAACTCTTTACTGTTATGTCCCGTTTCCTGTCTGGAATACAATTATCCAAGCACAAACTTTTCCTGTCTTTGGGCAGATGTCTAATTGCCCAGGACATCTGGTAAAGGAACGAGTGTAAGAACAAAACACGTCTGAGGAGTTTTCGTGTATTCTTCTTATTGAAGCTATGCCTCGCGCACGGGAAAACAGTGATGATGGGTAATTTCCCTTTAATTTACATTTCCTTCTAATAATTAAAAAAATAGTCTGTTTGGCTGGGCCACTCTGCAATTCTCTACCTTAATATCACATGACCTTTATAATGGCCCGTAGCTGCGTCCAGGCAAGGCTTTGACCTTGGGAGTATAAAGAGAGGCTAGTAAACCAGAAAGTGGGAGATAAGTTCAGCCGGTTGGCCAGAGAGATGCCAGCCCCTCCGAGGCATTACCCAGAGCACAGGTGCAGGAGGCACCCAGCTGCTAGGGAGACGGCAAGTGGACAATTGTGTGGGGGGTACCCAGAGCGTAGCTGCAAGGACCCCAGGAAGCCCCTACTTTCTGGGAGCAGGAAAGTGAGAAGCATGGAGGGGTAGCATCCTTGTGGCCGGCAGGAGTGCAGGGTAAGACTATGCCCTTGGCTGGGTGTACAGCCTGGCACGAGTTCATAAAATACAGCCTGGATCAGGAAGCCCTGGTTAGTTAACACTGCATTTTAGAGCCTAGCTTTCTTTGAAATGCCCCTTTGCCCACAGACTATGCCCTTATTCAGTTGCTTCACTGACTTGGATTAAAAATATTTTAAAAAATTTAAATTTATGTGTATGGGTGTTTTACCAGCATGTGTGCCTGGTGCCTAGTACCTACCGAGGCCAGAAGAGGGCACTGGATCCCTGGAGTTGGAGGTACAGAGGGTTGTGAGTTGTCACGTGGCTGCTGGAAACTGACTGCAGTCCTCTGCAAGAGCGGCCGTGTTTTTCAGCGCTGAGCCAGCTCTCCAGCCCCACGCTTCATTGACTTTGAGTGTGGCTCCAATGGAAGCAATGTGACTCCTTCCTCTAGTGCCAGCTGAGTTCTTAGGGGGACCCCAAACCATTTGGTTACCTGGCTTCAACCAGGCCGGTGACAGGATTAGGCATATTCAAGTTGAAAATAACGCCACCACAGGAGCCCGTGAAACCGTAGGAGACTGACTTAGTCTCTGTGCTCCGGTTTCCCCATCTCAAATACGGGAGGGATACCAGGATAATGAGGTTGTCCACGGACTGAATTAAGATAGTTATAAAGTACTCCATACATTGCGTTTGCTAAGCAAACTGTTAAGCCCATGAAAGTGAAACTTGTAGGAGCGCCTTAGATTTAGAGTCATTCCTCTGTGCTGAATACACATGTCAGTCCGGCTTTACCACCACGGTCGGTCTGTGGAGGATGCTTTGTCTTCTGAGCAGGAAAAAGGGTCCCAGATGGGGACAGAAGCTGAATTATGCAAGGTGAGGGCCTCACAGCCAGTTGGTGCTTGCTGAATATTGGATGAATCGCCATTTCAGTCAGGATCCGGGGTAGGGGCTGAAGAGGACTGCAGTGACTTTGTCTCTCTGGCGAGGAGACAGCCCAGGAAGGCAGTGAAGTGATCTTCTCTGGCGGAGGACAAAGCTGGGGCAGGCAGAGGGAGTCTTCTGATGTTACTGTTGCTTTAGGGGTAAGATGCCCTTATTTGGCCGTGCACAGAGCAGGCTCTGCTCTTTGACCTGTGCCCTGGTTACTCAGCTTTCCAAACCTGCCCTGGTTCATTCACGAAGCTGTCCCCTGGGTGATGTAGCACCAAGAGGAGCAGGTCTGAACAGCCCCAGCCCCAGCCTCAGGGTCCCTCTTCCTTCCCGGTGGCCAGTTTTTCTTTTTAAAGATCTCTCTCTCTCTCTCCATATATGTGTGTGTGTGTGTGTGTGTGTGTGTGTTTGTATGTTTGTGTGGGTCAGAGGACAATTTGTGGGTGTTGTGGGAACAGTTCCCTCCTTCCACTGTGTAGATCCTGGCTGTTGAACTCTGGTCATCCAGCTTCATGGCAGGTTGTTTTACCTACTGAGCCATTTTGATGGCCCGCTGAATTGTCTT
Organism: Alexandromys fortis; assembly: GCF_014885135.2. Taxonomy (NCBI): domain Eukaryota; kingdom Metazoa; phylum Chordata; class Mammalia; order Rodentia; family Cricetidae; genus Alexandromys; species Alexandromys fortis. The sequence goes on along the minus strand of NW_026067982.1, from coordinate 462,044 downwards.
CCTTCCTTCCTTCCTTCCTTCCTTCCTTCCTTCCTTCCTCCCTCCCTCCCTCCCTCCCTCCCTCCCTCCCTCCCTCCCTTCTCCCTCCCTCCCTCCCTCCTTCCCTCCCTTTCTCCCTCCCTTCCTTTCCATAACCTTTTATTTTATGTATATAAATATTTTCATCTGCACATATGCCGCAGTTGTGCCTGAGGCCGTTAGAAGAGAGCAACCCACCCCCTGGAACTGGAGTTATGGACAATGTGAGCTTCCATGCGGATGCTGGGAACCTCAGCAGGGTCCTCTGCAAGAACAACGAGTGCTCTTCCCTGCCTATCCATCACTCCTACCCCCTTCCAGCCTGTTTCCTCATCATGACCAGACAGTTGAGTTTTCACAGATGCTTATCCCTAGCAGATAGCAAAGCATTCATAATGGTTTTAGAAAGCTCCTTTTACTAATGACTTTCCAAAGCAGCGTTTCTTTCCAACTGTTCTCTGTCACCCTGAGGTGGTTCTCTCATGGTTTAGTTCACTTATTTCTCTGTCTTGACTGGATGGAGTCTATGGTGTGTTTGTTCTCAACGCTATGGAGAGCATCTTTATCAGTGACTTCAGGCCTAAGATGCTTTATTCAGAGAGTGAAGCTCTGTCTCACATCTTGGTGAGAGTTCTCTTACAGGCAAGATCCTAAGACAAAGTGTTTCTGTACAAGCCCTTGACTGGAGATTAGGGAGCCCAGTGAGTGACTGGAGAATCACAACAGGCAGGTAGGAAAGCTTATAGATGGTCTGTTCACAAGAGAGGCACAGATGGCAGCAAGAGGGGCTCCATTCTGATGGGACCCAGTGGGAAAATTCCCTGAAGAATAGTGAGGATCCTGGGTAATTTATTCATCGATTCTGGTTCCTGTTGTGTGAGGGCTATTCTTACCTTCCAGGTACTTCTGAGATGTCCTATGCTTAGGGTGACACATTTGTGCCACCAGGCACAGAGGAGACTCCTCGGGCCGAGGAGAAGCGAATAAGACATGAACAGTGTCTTCTCAGGTCACCTCAGGGTATTCTTTCTCCTAATTCTTCCATTAGTTGTGTTAATGCCATCAGGGTCCACTGGGGGTTCAATCAGTGTTTTTTTTTTTTTTTTTTTTTTTTGAGACAGTGTTTTATGTGGCCCAGGCTGACTTTGAACTTGCTGTGTAGCCAAGGATGTCCTTGAACTTCTACTCCTCCGACTTCTATGTCCCAGTTCTGGGATTGCAGTTGTTGGTCGCTGCTTAGTGTGTGAGTTGCTGGGAGCCAAACCCAGGGACGTGTGTCAGGCAAACTGGCTGCCAACTGAGCTGCCTCCTCAACTTCTTAGCTGATTTTTAAAAAGAGCACTTCTAGTATATAATTAACTTTAAAAGTATTTATTTTTATTATTTTAAATTATGTGCCTGTGTTGTGGGTATGTGTATAAAAATGCAGGTGCCCACAGATTTCAGTACATGTTCTTAGCCACAGAGCTGTCTCTCCAGCCAACATCTAATTAGCTTTTAATTTCGATATTGCTTGACTTTTACCTTTAGATCTCTTCCAAAACACAGCGGTAAGCTTTACTTATTTTCAGAAGAGGATAAAACCCATCCTGTCTTGGGTTATAGTATTTATGTGGTACTTAGGACTGGACAATTTGACAGGATCTAGAATTACCTAGGAGACAAGCTTCTGGGCGTGCCTGGGAGAGAGTTCCTAAACTGGGTTAATGGAGATGGGTATACATCCTCCCTAAATGTGGGCAGCATCATTTCATGGGCTGGGGTCTTGGACTGAGTAAGGAGAAAGCAGAGGACCGGCATGCATGGCTTTCTGCTTCCTGCCCAGGTACCTTACTCTCCTGCCTTTCCTGCCATAGCGGACTGTGTCCCCTCCAACTGTGAGTCAAAGTAGACCTGTCCTCTGTCAAGTGGTGTTTGGTGGTGGGTGCTTGTTCACAGCTATGAGAAAATGAATGCAACACCGAGTCCTTTCTTACATCAGTGTCTTACTCTCCCTGTGTCTTAACACGCTGAGTTGTCATTTAAAATCATTTTCTTTACTCCTCAGTTATTTCCAATGATGCCAAGAATGTCTAAAATGTGCGAAGGGAAAGAATGATAAAACCCCCTAGAATGTAATGAATGCACTTTGTGAGAGTTTATGCCATCTTTCAATTGTTCACTGTATTGTCTAAAATGTTATATTCCTTTTAAAGCGTGTATTCAATAAGGCCAGATCTGCTTTTTGGCTTTCATTATACAGAGTTGAGAAGTTTGAATTTCTTGCCTGTTATGGGAAAAAGAGGAAAATCCCTAGAGGAGAGATGTATCTAAATATTAGGTTAAACAGTAGATGAATTCAAAGAGACAAGGGCTTAGAGGAGAGAGGAAATAATTGATTATCCAAGTGGACAGCCTAGATGATTCCTCTCAAAGTCAAGAATAATGAGCGAAGATTATATTTTTAAGGACAGAGGGAATAAGAAGTGGTCATCGAGTTTGCTCCCTAGAGAGGCGAGTCCTGCCGTGTAAAGTTTTCGCACAAACGCATGACCAGGAGAGACAGAAGTAAATCTCCAGATGCTCACGGGCCAGATAGCCTGGCATCCACATCAGGAAAACAACCAAGAGACCCTGCTTCCGAAAGGATGGAAAGCGTGGTCAGTGGCGCACACATGCTGCTTCCACACACACAGTAATTATGCGTCGGCCAGGTTTCAGGAGTCTTGATGTAGACAAACAAACACGGAAGGACATGCTGGAAGTGATGAGAGCTACATTTGAAGTCTGAAATGTTCTCAGGGCGTGACATTTGATGAATTACGTGGTTCCAGTCAAACTTTGGGTTTGTGGCCTCCTCCAGGCACATTTCTTCAAAAGTGGGATATAAATTTGGTTTTTATTACACTTAAGTTCTCATTGCCATTTCTAATGCTGTTTTATTTATTTTTTGCTCTCTGTGGTAGTCAGGTTCTAACATGTTCCCAAGAGCCTGTCCTCCCGGCATTGGCACCTTTGTTCAGTTCAATGTAACTGATGGACGATGGCACAGATGAGGAAACTCTCGAGGACGGGTTAGAGGGGCCCTTGCCTCCCATCCTAGTTCTACGGTCCCATCACATGGTCTAGGTGGGCAGACAGCTGTGAGCTCTATGTGGACAGGGACTGTGGTTCCTTGGCAACAGCGTGGACGTGCTGAGGTCTGCTAACAACCATATAAGTGAGCTTAGAGCAGCCAATCCTAGATGGCTGTAGCCCTGGCTCCTAAGTTGATGTCAGCTGGTGCTGGGTGCATAATTTAGTGGGAAGAGAGGCTCCTTGTTAATGGAAAAAATTCCAGGCAGCAATGGTAGACGATCAAACCACGTATGAAGTCTCTGGGATTGCGCAGTTGGCCTGCTCTGAAGTTGGACTTGACCATAACTTTGTGAGAACCCTCGAGTCAGAACTGCTCAACTATGCCATTCCTACATTCCTGACCCACAGAAACAGTGAGGTAATGGTTCTGAGAGACTAAGTTTAAGAAGAAAGTGGTTCTTGAGCAATAGATAACTAACTCACCACCCTTTTACGTATCCTTCTGTAAATTCGTCACTAAAGGACGTGAGAATGATTATCGGGCCTGGACGGTAGCTGGTGATGACTGTTTTTCATGGGCTGCCAGTGGCTAAAGGGTTAGAGTGATCTCATCAGTCATAGACTCAGCTCTGTCTTCTCCCAGCTCAGTGCCTTTGCATGTGGTGTTTGCTGTGGCCAGACTGTTCTATCCTCCAACACTTACTTTAGCTTAAGCTCGAGAGCTTTTAGGTCATAGGAAACTCGTTACTAAACTTGTAGACCCTTTGCACCAAACTCCCGAAACACCCTGGACCTCTTTGCGGCACTGTGGAAACACGAAACTAAAGACTCAACTGCTGACAACTGGTTGCCTAATGTCTACCTTTCTACCTGACTGCAGCTCCTCAAGGTCAGGTATCCGCTTGGTTCCCATTGTACACACAGTGTCTGGTACAGTGCCTGGTGCACAGTAGGGGTCAGTGGCTTGCCTCAGTGCCGCTGAATTGGCACCGAATAGAACATTTAATCCCAGACTGAGGGAAGATCCTATACAGGCTGTCTCAGTAATTTTTCTACTGCAATGATAGGACACTATGATGGCAACTTGCAACTTGTAAAAGAAAGTGTTTAGTTGGGGACTTGCTTACAGTTCAGAGGGTGAGTCTAAGAGCATCATGGCAGGGAGTGTGGCAGCAGGCAGGCAGGCATGGCACTCCAGCGGTAGCTGAGAGCTCACATCTGATCCACAGGTATGAGGCAGGAAGAGTGAGATACTGGGCCTGTCTCAGCTTTTGAAACTTCAAAACCCACCCCGAGTGACACACCTCCTCCAATAAGCCTTCCTAATCCTTCTTAAAAAGTTCTACCAACTGGGAACCAAACATTAAAACGTATAAACCGATGGGGTTGTTCTTACCCCCCCTCTCCCCTCAACAAGGTTTCTCTCTGTAGCCCTGGCTGTCCTTGAACTCAGTCTGTAGACCAGATTGGCCTCAAACTCGGAGGTTCACCTGCCTCCACCCCCCGAGTGCTGGGATTAAAGGTGTGCGCCACTACCATCACCTGGCTAGGTGTTCTCATGCAAACCTTTACATTTCACTCCTGATTCTCAAAGGCTGATAGCATATCATAATGCAAGATACATTCTGTCCAACTCCAAAAGTCCCCATCACCTTTCACAGTCTCAACGCTGTCTGAAAGCCCAAAGTCCAAAGTCTCTTTTCAAGACAATCTCTTAACTGTAACTCCCTGTTAAATCAAAATCAAAAAGAAAATTAAATACTTCCAATATACAAAGGCACAGAATATTCAAGAAGTACCATTCAAGAAGGGAGGAATGGGGGATATGGAGGAAATACTGGACCAAAACAAGACTGAAACCCAACAGGGCAAACTCCAAATCCTGTCACTCCATGTCTGATGGCAAAGGGCTCTGAATCTCCATTCCTTTCAGCTCTGTTCTCTGTAACACAATTCTTTCTCTTGGGTGGGTTCTATTCCTGTATGAATTTTGCTGTGCCATACACTAGGTGCTTCTAAACAATACACACTTAGTTCGCAAATTTTTGCAGGCTAGGAATTCAAGACCAAGGTTCCAGCATGGTTGGGCTTTGTTGAAGCCAGAGTGTCAACTTCTCTTTAGAGCCTTACGTGGTGGAAATCTGACAGTCTTGAGAAGCAAGCTCTCCTATGACTCGTATGAAGGCATTAATCTCATTCCTCTGGACTCTGCCTCTGTGACCTCATCTAGTCCCAAGGATTCCTTGAAGAGTCCTGAAGGGGATAGGGTTCCAAGAGATAAATTTTGTGGGAGGGGCACACATTTAATGCTCAGCATCCATATATATATTTAATATGTTTATATTATATTTAACATACGGGAGTTGAAGACCTTTCATCTGGCAACTGAGCATCAAAATGTTGATAGCCTCTACTGCCAACTGTGTCTCCTTCCTTAGTAACCATTTGTGTTTACCTGGATACCTATAGAGCTGCAGTCAAGGAAATAGAATACAGTGTAACTTCCAACAAGTACATATTCTTCTTTCTCCCTTTTCCATCTTGTTCATTGGAAAACAGATATGATAGCAAGGACTTGAGCAGCCATCTTGGGCCACCAGATGGAAACTGTTTATTATGATAGACTGTCAATAGGAATCTAGATTAGAGGCAGAGAAGTTTCTAAATTATTATTATTTTTTGGTTCTATTTAAGCAAGAACCTTGGTAAGGTTAAGCTCTGTGGATGAGCCTCATGTGCAAAGTAATGGATAATCTACCTTAACCGAATTGTAGGCTTAAGCTTGGTATCCCAAACTCCCGACTGAGCTCGGAAGTGCCTTTGCAAGAGTCCTCACCTTCAACACCTCAGCTCAGGGCTGCTGCAACAGCAAAGCAAGCATAGAGCTGACATCATCAACACGGTACCAGCACTTTGTTCCCGATCCCCTTCAGGGTTAACCACTTTCAGGGGTCCTTCCTGCCGGTTAGATACACAGCACCTTGCTCTTTGAATTCCCATACAATGCAATCTTTACTCTTAGATATGGTCTCCAGGTACCTATCTGTTCCCTGCGTTAAACTGTAGGACAATGTGTGTGTGTGTGTGCCCAAAGATCCCATTTAACAAAGAACATTGTGTTCGCTAGAATGAGCAGAATGTTGCTTTTCTGAACAGGACAAAAAGGGCAGACATTTCAAGCTGCTGTTCCCCACTAGTGCTACAGACCTGAGTCTCCCAAGACCTGAGCTATGATATAAATAATTATTTTTCTTCCATTAAAATATCCTTTTGAAAAGAGAAGTTGCAGAGGGCAGAGTGTGGCTAAAACTGGACAGGGCAGTTGTCAGGCCAGCTAGATTTATTCTGGGGTCATAAACCTGGCCTCCAGGGCAAGACAGCGTGTCAATTTTACTTTTTTTTTTTTTTTTTTTTTGCTTGGATCACAAGATTGAGCCTGGTTGGCAGGGAGATGCTGTTTAGGACTAGGGGTTCTCTTGGATTTTGGAGTTTCTCTGGGCTTTGGAGGAGTTGGGAGAAAATGTGTCACAAGAATGGCAACCGGAGTCATGACAGGCCCTGCATGCCGACCAGCAGGAAAGAAAATACTCACTGAGCAAAGTAACTGGAAAGCGGTTGCTTGTATTTTAAATTAAGCTACATGGTTGAAGGCCAGCACGATGTCGACTTTTGGACCAGTGACTGTTTGGAAATGAGTTTTCTGGCTGGAAAGCAGCATTTGGGGTTGGGGATGGAAAGCTCTACTGTAATGCTTCCCCCTGGGGGCTGCGTGCTGCCAGATACCAGGGGCCATCTGAACATGCTCAATGTCGCCAACGGCTTTCTCAATAATTCCAACACCAGCAGGCAGTTGGTCGGCTCCATGACTGTGTGCCCAGGTGGCAGAGTCAGGAGAAACCTACAGCTTGCTGCGCCCCCTGTGGGTAAACACTGGAGGTGCTTCCGGCACACTCGGGGCTGGACAAGTGTGGCAATCCGGCTGGTTAAATCCCCAGTATTCTGTACCATAAGGGCTGTTTCAGGACGGCCCGACCTTTGCTGCTTAATGTCTTTTCTCCTGGTGCTTGGTGACTCCGAGTCTCCATAGAAATTCCCAGTGACACAGTAACAGGAGACTCCATGCGACAGACAGAGGCAGGATAGGACTCCAAGAGCCTAGCCTGGAAATTTGGTTCTGTCATCTACTAACCAGATCAGGCCACAGACAAGTCAGTCTCATGCCTGGCCCGCTGATTTGCCTGTAAAGTAGGAATATTTGCTCTATGTACTGTGAAGTCCTGGGCTGTTTTCTCCATATGTCATTATAAGGGCTGTACTCATTCCATCTCCTTTAGTCTTGCCAATGAGACACACCTGGCCTGGATGTCATTTTAACTCCCGTTTTACAGAAAGGGAAACAAACCTCAGATGATTCCTGTTCAAGGTTTGACCACTAGATGGCAGACCTGGGACCCCCCCCCCCCCCCCCCCCCCCCCCGTGTTGATGGTGGGATCTTGCTCTAGTGTCTGATCAAGGCGCTGGCTTCAGCCCTGAAAAATGACACTTCTTTTTAGAGATGTTCTTTATTTTTGTTTGGAGTACCCTTTTTTCTTGCCTCGGCATTTCTGTCTGAGGCCGATGGGGGAGGTGCAAAGTCCTTTGAGCTTTGAGCAAAGTGGTGCACTCCAGTTTGTTGTTCAGGAAGACTGGCTGTATGTAGGGTGAGTGTTGTGTGCAGCCAGATGGTGTGGTGTGGTGTGGTGTGGTGTGGTGTGGTGTGGTGTGTGTGTGTGTGTGTGCGTCCTTTGGGAAGCTTGATCATATACTGGAGAAGAGAAACTGGAAGGGAGCTCTAAGGGCTAGTCTTTGTCGGGACCTTTCAGGGCAGTCAGGGAGCTGCGAGCCTGTGCTTTATTGCACTCTGGTTGAAGAAATGGATCTCTTCCCACCAAGGGAGGGGCCCAGACCGGTGGAAACCAATCTCCAAGAGCTGGGTTCCACACTTGAAGATAATCATGGGTCTCTTGTGGGGCAGGCAGCAGACACCTTGTAGTGTCGAGGAGCTGATGGTCACATAGCTGTGGCCATGTCCAGGTTGGTCTCTGGGACCATTGCGGGCAGACCTCCAGCTCCTGGCGGGTCTGCTTAGGGCCACGTTCCCCTCTCCAAGACTGGGCTCCCAGGAAAGATTGCTCCTTCCTTGGAGGTGTTTAGGATTTCTGCTCTCACAGATCCTTTTTCCGTTCATGTCTTGTCCTGCTCCCTATATGAAACTAGGGTTCCTCCGACCGGTTTCTTCAGTGTTGCTAGGCCACAGAGACTCTGCTCCTGGGGACTTTCAGTTCAGATTGGTAAAACAGGGTGCCGGGATTCTGATCCCAGGTCATGTGGACCACAGGGCCACAGGTGTGCGTTAACAGAACCTCAGGAAGCCTCCACAGCCTCCGATGCTTCACTTTGCCTCCGTGAGACTTCTCTCAGGCAGCCTCTGTGGAACTTGTATGTCACCCACAAGGAGATTTTTTTTTTTGAAAAAAGTGAACACCCCATTCTTTCTAACAAAGGTCACAGCTCATCCTGTGGGCGGCAACTGGTGGCTTTCCAGGTTGTGCCCGCCGGGAAACATTTCTCAAGGTCTTTGTGTCATTTGGAAAACGGAGCTATTTTTTCCTGCCTTCTTCACGGAGCTGTGAGACAACTCCAACCTACAAGCTGAAAACCGATAAGTGCTCAAGGTTTTCTTATTAACCAGGTGACCAATCTGGAGGGGCTGAGGTTGCTGGAGCGCTCGGAGGTTCCCAGAGTGGACTTGCCGGGAGAAAGTTACTCTGCATCCCAGCCTCTGCTGGAGTTCAATCCGACCGGGAAACCAGTGTGCCTCCTAGGTGGGGGGCTGACCACGAACTGCCCCTCTTGTCTCTCTCCCATTGGCTTCCACCTGCTGTAGGGTCGACTGCTACAGGCCTCGCGACCTGTCAGTCAGCCCCGCGGGGCCCCGCCCCTCCCTTCCCGGGGTTTAAAACGGGAATTCCCATGGCCCGGGCTCAGGCATCCAACCTGCTGTCGCCCCGGCCAGGCCGAGCGCAGCAGGCGCCACGCGCAGAGCACACGCTCGCGCTCCAGCTCTCCAACTCCGCCGTTCATGACCGTGACCCCCGGCCGCAGACTCCGCCAGCCCCTGCTGCAGGCTCTCTTGCCGTACCCCGCCGCCGCCAGGGTCCTCCCTCACCCCAAGTGCTTTGAAGCCTGCCCGCGCCCCCTGCCCGCTGCCCGCTAGCGGCTGCCTAGTTCAGCTGGCACCATGCTGTCCGTGCGCGTCCGCCTGCTCACGCCCCACTTGCTGCTCGTGTTGGTGCAGCTGTCCCCGGCCAGCGGCCACCGCACCACCGGCCCCAGGGTAAGTGCGTCTGCCGGCAATGCGCCCACCTGCGCGGGGAGAGAGGTCTTTTGGCCGCTCATCCACAGGAGGGGGAAGGGAGGTGACAGACCTTGTCCCCGACTCTACTGTCTAGTCCCTTGCGGGCCTTTTGGAAAAGTTGCTGAAGTAAAATTTCATTGCCCCTCCCCGCCCCCCCCGCCTTTTCTTGCAGTACCGACTCCCACGACCTGTCACCGGTGGGTTTTCTTTCCCGAACTTCTCCCGAGTCTTTTCCTTCAAGATCCCGCCCCAACACCAGGCGCCTCCTAGGTCGGTGGGAGCTCGGCCTTGGCTGGAGCAGAGCTTCCCTATGGTGTCGCTGCACTGGTCCCCGCGCTGGCGTTCTTGGCAGGCGGAGGGTGTGTGTGTCTGTGTGTGTGTGGGAGGGGGGGTGGATAACGGGGGGGGGGGAGGCTACTCTGCCTAGAGAGTTTTAGGTTACCCGTGAGCCACACAACGACCCTGTGTTGTTGTTGTTTTAAAAAGCAATCGCTGCTCGTAAAACCCATAGCAGATAATTTTAATGCCCCCTCGTGCCTCCTGGCCCTGGAGGAGTGGCAGGGGTGGGGGAGCTGTGGAGAAGTTGGGAGAGCTGCGCAGTATTCCAGGATCTCCTCCCCTGGGTTGGATCGGTTGAACCTTGGTCTGATTGGAGTTTCTGAACCACACGAAATGTGCCAATTCTGTGCACAGGACGGATTGTCCAGGGCATTGTAAAACGGGAACCGGCAGCATTGTGTTCATTTCTGGTCTAGATTATTGCCCTCCCTGCCCCCTCCTATTGGCCTAATAAAAAATTTCACTGCCTTAAAAATGTATTTGTTAAACCACCTAGTGGTTCCTCTGGTAAAACATAAGGAAGGCAAGCTTTGGGCAAACATCAGAGGTAGTCAGATCAGAGGCTGGACCTCCTGGTAGCAGTTTGCCCGCACCCTGGGGGAACCTCCCTGGGAAAGTAGCTGGGACCTCTGAGCAAACGAGGTTGGCTTCTCAACCAAACTGTGCTTTCTTTCCTGGAGATCCTCTGGCCCCATTTCCTGGATGGCTAGCCCCATTACCACCTGTTCCCATAGCTGCTTCTTTATTCCTGGCTTTCGCTATGCGGGAATCATCTTTATAGCTGCCGTGCACGGAGGAAAAGCTTTGCAAAACCTGACTTGACTTAATGACTGCCCAGATGCTGGGCTGATTACATCTGAGCCCACCTATCACTGGGAGATCAGATTTGCAGCCACTTAGGAAAGAAAAGTGTTTGTCCCCGTGTTGGGCCGGCCCTTGCTTTTATGGCCAGATGTGCAACAGCAGCAGTTAAAGTGCGGCAGATTAGATCCAGGGTGTGTCATAAATCCTCGACAGCATTCCCAAAGCTGGGGCAAGCGAGGGCTGCAGGAGCGACTTTTATGGATGCAGATGAGGATGCCTTTTAAATGAAGCTGATGGTTTGATATGAGGACTCGGAGCTCTTAAATTCTGAGGTCAGGCAAGAGAGAGCCACGGCGTTCCCTCCAATAATTAGGAACAGTCAAGACAGAGACGCAGACCAGAGCACCCCTAGTGCAATCTGGATGCCGGCCCACACGAGGGTCGAAAGGAGAGAGGCCCTCCGACAAATGGTGGGGGGCTTGTTTGCTGCCGGGCATGTCTAACGTCTCAAGCCATATGGCTTTCCTTCCCTAACTCCTGGAACTGGAGAAAGCACCTTTTAGGAGCAAGCTAGGACTTCGGGGCAAACAGATTCTGACTAAGCTTCCCGACCACTTCTTTAGTTTGTTAATTTGACCAACGTGATGAACATAAGCAGGACCTGTAAGTAGGTTTGCTTACACCCTAGCTCACTCAGTGTCAAACACACACACGTTTAGAACATTCTAAGGAGATATGGCTCTTTTTAAAAAGACTTATTTATTATTTTTAGTTACATGTATATGTGTCTATCTGTAGGTGAATATGAGCCTGTGAGCGTAGGTGCCCTCAGAGGCCAGAGGCATCAGCTCCCCTGGAAATGGAGTTGTGAGAGACCCTACAGGGGTTCAGAGAACTGAACTTGGCTCTTCTGGAAGGGCAGCCAGTGCTTGTAACTACCGAGTCATCTTTTCAGACTGGAAGCAGCTCTCTTAAGCTTGTGGTTGTCTGGTTGCATTTATGGGCAACAGTAAGAGCCACCATTTATGAACATTTGGACTTGGTATTTTATACAATCTCTTAAGAACAAGAGGGGCAGTCTTTTTAGACCCACCGTAGAGTCAGGGAGGTGAAACACGGGGGCTTACTGCCTTGTTTGAATTCCACGTGATGTATGCATGGCTCTGGGAGGTTTGCATGGATCACATTGTATGCATGAACTATATTATATTTTCCAGGTAAACGGAAAAATAGTTCAGTGAGAAAATTCTAAACCCCAATGCACCAGACGGGGTTGCAGAGGAATCTTTTCTATCTGTAGGGTTATGTTTGGATTTCCACCCTGTCTCAGAAGATACTGTGGCTTCTTGGTGGCTCCAGAAATGTGACTCTGGTTGAGGGCAGTGGAATCATAGGAAGAGCAGAGACATCTGGCTTGTTGCAGAATTCCCTCTGGGCACCCTGAGGTCTCCTCTCTTAATCTTTGAGTGACAGAGGCTTAAGGATTGCCATCTTTTCCAGCTGGCTTTCTAGGAAACTGAGAACCTGCCCTTTCGCTTTAACTATCTGATTCACTAATTGAGCTCCCTTGAGGCCTAGACCCCGGTCCTTGCCCCCCTTTCTGCTTCCTGCCTTCCTTCATAAAATTCCTGACATTTGTTTGACTCTGGAAACCACCAGCTATCAAGTATCAGATTGGAGGTTGCTCGGTGGGAAGCACCTGATGCTTGGGGTCTTGGAGGTCTGAAGAGCCACTTGGCTACCTGGGAAACTGCACAGGATTCTTCCAGCTATGGGGAAGGCAGTCACTTCTTTCACCCCTGAAACATTTCCTGAGAAATGTTTCAAAGGAGAAAGGGGAAAAGGGAGAGGCTGTCTTGGGCTGATAAAGTCTGAGTGATGGACAGGCCAAGTGAACAGTCTTTGTTTAATCTTCTGTCTACACTTGAAGATAGGGAATGGGAATGGGGCTGAGACTGAACCCCATCTTCTCCATCCGTGCATCCCCAGAGCTCAGTACAGGGCCGGCCACCTGGTAGCAGTCTGCTCCGTCAGTGTTTGTAGAGTGAAGACTAAAGAGAACGACATGATCCTGGGTCTGTAGTGAGGAGCCCCGAGCTCCTCTGGTGTCTGAGTGCGACCAGAAGCTGGGAGCATTTAAGAAGTGTGAGAAAGGCCGGGCAGTAGTGGCACACATCTTTAATCCCAGCACTCAGGAGGCAGAGGCAGGTGGATCTCTGTGATCTGCAAAGTGAGTTCCAGGACAGCCAGGGCTACACAGAGAAACCTTGTCTCAAAATAACACCCCACCTAAAAATGTGAGAAATAGGAGACTATGCAAAAATCAAGGGGTGTGAGTCAGAAACTGAGTTCATAATTATTTGAAGTATATTCTTTGCTCCCTGCCTCCTCCATCAGGGTCTCTGTGAAGGCTTCTGCAATCCTTAACTTTTGAGTTCTTAGACAGTGAGCATCTTCTCCTGCCCAGCACTGTGCCCCCTCGGACACTTCATGCCTGATCCTGTCTAAGAGAGCTTGCGAGTTCCTTGAGGAAGAATAGGGACCTCGTTCATCTGTGAGCTGGCCAGACTGGAAAACACTTAGCTAGTGGGTATAGAGATGCGTTAGACTGTATGGTGATGTCCAATCTGAGCCTCCTCCCCACTGTCATTTGAAATCACTGACTCACACACTGGGCTTTCCGTTTTCAGGTTTTTGTTCTTTGCGCAAGCAGTGATTGTAAGAATGGGGCAGAAGGGGCTGAGTGAGCATCTTAGATGGGAAATGAGCTTTAGCTCTACTGTAAACATTTATTTCTCTCTCCCATCTGTGTAAATGGAGACTGCGCTCTAGTTTCCTGGCCACCCAGACCTGAATAATTACACAGAAACTGTATTAATTACAACACTGTTTGGCCAATGGCTTAGGCATATTCCTAGCTAGCTCTTACATCTTAAATTAACCCATTTTTTTTATTAATCTATGTATCACCACTAATGGTAATGAAACATTCACAGCATACAGAGGGGAATCCCACATCACATTTGCCAAAAGTAGAACAGCTACTGGGCTGTTTCTTCCCATTGGACTATCCTACCTCAGTGTCTAGACTAGGTCTCGGCTCCACTTAGGTTTTCTTCCTGTTGTTTCTGTGCAGGAAAATTCACCTGAGATGCTGTGCAAGAACTTGATTTAAACATTTTGGTAGAGCTGATATCTGATACTTAAAGAAATCAAATTGAAAGGGTTAGGGGAGGAAATGGGCATTTAAGACGTGCTCGGCACCATAGACGGTTTACTACCAACTCGTCCCCCAAAGTCCCGGGGTCACATTGGTGTGGCCTAGCAGTTCTATTCCTAGGCATGGGTGCCTTAGAGGAACTTGGGCTGAGAAGGCAGCGGCTGTGCTGTTATCCCCACGAGCTTGGAAGGAGTCCAGCTCCCCATTAGTGGGGAGACAGATGAGCAAACTGTGGTAAATTCACACCATGAAAAATTCTGCTCAGGCCAAGCATAGGAGCAATAGCAGCAGGTAAGCTCTTGTCGGGAGATAGTTCAGGAAGTAACGTGCTTGCTATGGAAATAGGGGACTTGAGTCCAGATTCCCAGAATCCACATTAATTAGTCAGATTTGGTAGTGTGTGTCTGCAATTCTGGTACTCCTATCAAGAGATGAGAGACAGGCACAGGAGAATACCTAGAAACTCTTGGGCTAGCTAGTGAGGCATCTGTAGTGGCAAAGCGACAAAGAGACCCTGTCTCCCAGAAGGCAAGGTGGACTATGAGGAATGACAATTGAGGTTGTTCTCTGACCTCAACATGTGCATCTGCACGCACACGCATGGACATACATGTACACATATACACACACACATAACAACAACCACACACACATTGTACATATGCACAAGAGATCAAAGTTGATTTCTCTTAGCAATGCAATATTAAATAAAAGAAACATACTAAAAGAGGCAGTGTGACATCTTTTGTTAATTTATAAATAACTGAAATTAAAAAAACCTTTAAAGAAATACCTATAGCTACAAAAAAAAATAGAAAATCAAGGTTTTATATATACTGACTTGGGAGTCATGGGGTGAAGGGGTTAGATTGTGGGGGATACTACATAATTGGCTTTGGTACTTTAGTGAGAGAGGGTGGGCTCCCAGCTCTTTGTCCGCTATTAAAGTTCTAATAGCCGATTAAGTAAAAAGTAAACATAAGCCCTGCACGAATCAAAGGATGTCATGAACTAAGGGCTCTGATTAATTCAGTTCTTTGCACCCGAGGTCAAATGCTAGTTCTCAGGGTCGGGGGCTCTTTCCTCACTTCTGTTTCTCCTTCCTCTCCCAGATGTGCCCCTATCTAACGTATTCCACGGGGACATGAGCAGAGCAGGCCCGGGTTCCAGCACAGATATGGACATCAGTTGGCCCAGCCCAGGATAATGTTATTGTATTATTTATTTTTTAAAAGTGTAATTTTCTTTAGTAATTTATAAATTTATAGAAGACGTCACGCTGCCTCTTTCGGTGTGCCGGTGAGGACGGATGCTAACAACGAGTGTCTGTACCCTTAGCTCAGCCCAGTAGAGCCACCTACCAGCTGGTGTGGCTCGTGAGCTGCCTCTCTGAGTGCAGTGGAGGCCCGAGGCCTGTTTCTCATTTGACTGGGGCCTTAGGTTCCACCTCCTCCCTTCTCTCCACTCTGCAGGGGCTGAGTTGGGTGTATAGCCCTGCATACATCAGGTACAGGGTGGCCTTTCTCTCCAGACCACATAGAGATTTATTGTTCAGGCAGCCAAGTTCTGGCATGGCTGCCAGTGTGAGGCCTGGCAGTGTGGAAGGCCCCCTCCTTCTGTGTTTGTCACTGAGCTGTTTGCAAGAGGACAAGGGTTGAGTTGCTGATGAGAAATCGATCGGAGCTGCCGTGAAGCCTGCCAAACAGGGTTAGCATTGTGCACAGGCCGTGCTCTGCACAGCTGTGAGTCCCCAGGGGGATGAGAGAATTGGGTCTCTACGGACGCTTCCAGTCGTTTCCATGAAGACCCGAGCCCCACAGGTCATTCTAGAGGAGAATTGGCTTTTCCTTCACTCTGACATCATTCCACACTCAATTGCTAGATCACAAAATAATCTTCCCTGTGGCCACTGCCTTAGCTTGTTAGGTCTGGAGCTCTGTGGACTTCCCAGTATTGCTTTGGTTGGTTTACTCCTCCCTTTTGGGGGCCCAGTGTGGGGCACCCTTCACTCAGCAGAGAAGGCAGCTCTGATCTTAGCAGAGCTTTCCCCCAGTTAGCCAGGCAATATGTCAGGTGACTTGAAACGTGACAGATACCTTATAGCTGCGAGCAAGCTTGTCCCTCTGATAAAATCAGCTTATAGGTAGAAGATAAGATTCCACAAGGTTGATATTCTCGAAGGTTCTGGCAGTGGGAAACCCAGGGACTATCTTGCGTGTGTGTACACACACACGTGCAAGTGAAAGTGGAAGCCGGAGGACAACCTTGGGTTCATCTTTGTTTTTAAGGGTCACTCACTAGTCTGGACTTGCCAAGTGGATTTGGCTGGCTAGCTCAGGAGGCCCAGGAATCCTCCTGCCTCTGCCTCCCCAATGCTAGGTTACAAGCCATCATCATACTAGGTTTTTTTTTTTTAATGTAGATTCTGAGCATCAAATTCAGGCCCTGGCTTACAAGGCAAACTGGTAGGAAGTGAACAACCTGTTCACCCTGGGAGAATGGTTACTTTTAGTCTAGACAAGCATCTCTCCGGGTCAGGGGCTAGGGTTTAAACTAATTGCTGCGGCTAGTAGTTAATTTATTCGTTATTTATTATGTATCTGTTCTTGAATCCTTGGTGCAGGGGAGGGAAGTAAAAGCGGGAAATATGCAAATGAGGTACTGAGAGTTGTGAAAGGACAGAGCCAGCTCACAAGCAATTATGGAGGTGCTGTCCGATAGAATGGGGGTCTGATGTTAGCCACACCTACAACAGCCATTAACCACTGGAAATGTGCTTAATAGACCCAAGGGACTGAATGATTGTCGATTAACATATAATAATTCACATAACGAACTTCATTTTGACATGTGCATACGTGTATATAATGCATTGCGATCATATTTACACCACTGTAACCTTCTCTTGCACCCCCCCACTCCTGTGGACCCTATTCCTCTTCCCTACTTTCCACAGTCACCCCTGCCCTCTCCTTCTCTCACTCCACCCACTGAGTTTAATTCAGTTATTGGCTTAGAGGAGTTGCTTATGTAGGCGCATGGGTGACGATTATTTACAGAACCCTGGATACCTTACCAGTGGTAACACCCTGAAGAAACAGTCTTAGGCTCCTCCAGCCGCCATCAGGGGCATGGTATTTATATCTGTGGGGTGTGTTTGGCGCCTTACTGTCCTTTCCCCATTCCATGCCAGAATGTTGCTGGGCCTTGGTCTTGTGTGGGTAATCACAACTGCTGAGAGCTCAAGAAGGCAATGGCTGCGCCATGCCCAGATGAAAGTGATCTGCCACACTCTACCCCATCCCCTGACTCCCCCTTCTCCTCAATAGTCCATGAGTCCTGGATGAGGGGGGCGGGGGAGAGACATAGAAATTGGTTTTTGAAGCTGGGTCTCTTGTAACTCAAGCTTTTCATGAGTGCCCTATGTGTCTGAGGCTAGCCTCGAAGTCCCGAGCTACACTTCTTTACCCCAAGTGCTGGAGCTGCAGGCGTGCAACCACTATGCTTGGTTCAAAAATTTATTTTCTTGCCCTTTTCAGCTTCTGGGAACTGCTCACAGTCCTTAGTTCATGGTTCCTTCTACCTTCAAAGTCAGCAGTGAAGGTCAAGTTTTTCTCCCCTGGGCTGTCTCCCTCGTCTGCTGTCTCTTGCTGTTTAAGGAAGGACCTTGTGATAGCATCAGCTCTTCCTGGATGGTACAGACTAATTTTTGGGTTACCCAATGAGCAACTGTGATTCTCTGGCACATGACATAGTTGTATGAGCGATAGAACATAGGCATCTTGGGTGGGGCTTGTTCTGCCCGCCATGTTCATTAGGGGTCCCGTACGACTGCCAGGCCACGGAAAAGCATGCGACAAATGAGGCTGTTATTGTGTTCTGTGTCTGCAGTCTCTTATGGTAAAGTTGCTTAATTTTTTTTTTTATGGACTCTGCCTTGCCCAAGAACAGGTGCTTAGTGAATGTTTATTGAATAATGGAATTTTCAATAAATGTGGATGGTTTCTTTCTTTATAAAGATATACTGGACAATTAAAAAAGAAAGTAAAATGCCAACCAGAATACATGACTGTCTTTGTGCAGAAGGTAGAAAGTCAGTTCACGTAAGAGTCAGAGGGCTGTGCTTTGCCGGAACTGGGGCTATCGCGGGGAAGTTCAGCATGTGCGTGCGATGCATCTTAGCAACCACTAAACCAGGTTCATGTATAGGGAGCATCTTCCAATCCTACAGGAAACTAATACAAGTTAAAGCAGGCCTGGGCATGGGATGCTAGTGCCGCTTCTCTGGACCCTCTGCCCAGGGTTGCCTTTGTTTTCTCAGGAGGCTGTCTACCTTCAGGAGTGTTCAAACCTGTAGTCTCTCTTCCCACCACAGCTGCTGGCCACCTTCCTGCTGTTCCCCCCACCCCAAGCCCCTGAGCTCATGGCAGGTGCAGCAGCTGCTTCCTCATCCCTCATGTGCCTTGTGGCAAATCTCAGTCCAGGCTGATTCATGGATAACCTGCAAATTTAGTCTACATCGTTGTTGGCTGTACCCATGGCAGGTCTGCTTTTTAAGGCTAGGAGCTATTAGCACCAGGCCTCCTGCTCATTTTGAGCAGGCTTTGAACCCCTCTACTTTAAAGGGGCGTTTTCAATTAACCTCAGCAGGACATGACTATAAAAATTATTTATTGCTACTGGTGAGGATATAAATTAGTACGGTCACTTTGTAGAATTACGGTTGAAGTTGCACACACTTCTTGACCTTGTAACTCTGCCCTGTTATATGCCCTAGAGAAATGCTCTTAGACTCTATGAAGAGATGTGTTCAAGGATGTTCATAATAGCATTTGGTGATAGGAAAACATTGGAAACTACCTAAATGACTATCAACAAAAGAATATAACCAAATAATGGACTATTATATAGCACCAAACATGATGATTTAATGATTAAATTGATTAATTTCATTATTAAAAAGGAGCGTGAACAAAGGAGCATTGAGGAAGAATACATAGGCCAGGCTACTATTTATATGAAGGTTATTAAAGTTAAGGATATGCAAAAGCCACACATTGTTTAAGGGTACAAATAGATGCAAAAATGTATGAGAAAATTAAAGAAAATTTTAGCACAAAGATCATATTCCTGGATCCCTAGGGTAGAGGGTGAGGATAGAGAAGAATACATTGGAGGGACATAGGAGACATTTAAGGAATTTATATTTTTTTGTTTGTTTGTAACTGGGTTATAAGTACATGGGTTTTTAAAATCCCTTTGTATATGTTCAATAACACATAAGAAAGTTCAAAAAAGATTGCAATGCATTTAGATCGACCACAATAGAGTTTGTTTTGATACTGAATAAAAAGCATATATATATACTTTGCCTGTGCTGTATGTGTGTGTTTGTAGGAGAATGTGTGCATGCATGTGCCACAGTGTGCATGGGGAAACATGACAGTCTTGGGTGGTGGCTTTTCCTCCCCCACTCGAGACAGTCTCTTACTGCTTACCACTGTGTTAATCTCATCTTGCTGTAGGAACACTGGCATTCCAAGTTCACCAGCTCTACCTAGGCTGCCTTTTACATGGGTCCTAGGAACCCTGACTCAGGTCCTCATTTGTAGTTGCCAAGTGAGCATCTCTCTGGCTCCACAATGAGGTTCAAGAACAAAAGAAAGGGTTGCTTCTTTGAGGAGCCTGCTGCTAACAGGTGGGGAGCATGCCTCTTCTCTCTTCAGGCCACGCTCCCTGCCATGATGGTAATGGACTAAGCCTCTGAAACTGTAAGCAAGTCCCCAATTAAATGCTCTCTTTCCTATGACACCTTGAGCGTGGTGTCTCTTCACAGCAACAGGACACTTACATTAAACTGTTATCTGTTGTTGTTTTTCTGAAACTCAAATTTAACCGGACATCTTGGATTTTCATTTGCTAACTTTGAAATTCCTAAACTAGTTGCCTTAAGTTTGAAGGAAAAAAAAAAAGACTTCTTCATAATCACCCAGAGAGAGCAAGTCAGCTAAAGAGGCTAGAGTGAGCAGGGAGGGACCCACACTGCAAGGCTAAGGCACAGCCCAGAGCTCTGGGGAGGAGGTGTGGTCTCAGAGCCTCAGGCAGGGGAAGAGGGAGGAGGCCAGCAGACGTGGGGAAAGGGTTTGAGTTTGGAGGTACATTCCTTCTGAAGAGAGAAGAGGCGTGCTCCCCACCTGTTAGCAGCAGGTCCCTCAAAGAAGCAACCCTTTCTTTTGTTCTTGAACCTCACTGTGGAGCAGAGAGATGCTCACTTGGCAACTACGGATGAGGATCTGAGTAAAAGGCAGCCTAGGTAGAGCTGGTGAACTTGGAATCCCAGTGTTCCTACAGCAAGATGAGATGGACACAGTGGTAAGCAGTTAAGAGACTGTCATATATATATATATATGTATATATATGTATATATATATGTATATGTGTGTGTATGTGTATTTTTTTATATTAATTTTTATTGAGCTCTACATTTTTCTCTGCTCCCCCTGCCTCTCCCCTCTCCTTCTACCCTCCCCCAAGATTCTCATGCTCCCACTTTACTCAGGAGATCTTGTCTTTTTCTATTTCCCATGTAGATTAGATCTATGTATGTCTCTCTTAGGGTCCTCATTATTGTCTAGGTTCTCTGGGATTATGATTTGTAGGCTGGCTTTCTTTGCTTTATGTTTAAAAACCCCTATGAGTGAGTACATGTGATAATGATCTTTCCATTTCTGGGTTACCTCACTCAAAATGATGTTTTCTAGCTCCATTCATTTGCCTGCAAATTTCAAGATGTCATTATTTTTTTCTGCTGTGTAGTACTCCATTGTATAAATGTACCATATTTTCCTTATCCATTCTTCGGTAGAGGGGCACTTAGGTTGTTTCCAGGTTCTGCCTATGACAAACAAAGCTGCTATGAACATAGCTGAGCACATGTCCTTGTGGCACAGTTGAGCATCCTTTGGATATATACCCAAAAGTGGTATTGTTGGGTCTTGAGGAAGGGTGTTTCCTAATTTTCTGAGAAATCGCCACACTGATATCCAAAGGGGCTGTACCAGCTTGCATTCCTACCAGCAATGCAGAAGTGTTCCCTTTACCCCACAACCTCTCCAGCATAAGTTGTCATCAGTGTTTTTGATTTTGGCCATTCTTTTAGGTGTAAGATGGAATCTCAGAGTTGTTTTGATTTGCATTTCTCTGATGACTAAGGATGTTGAACATTTTAGATTCCTCTGTTGAGAGTTCTCTGTTTAGATCAGTACTCCATTTTTTTTTATTGGATTATTTGTTCTTTTGATGACCAATTTCTTGAGTTCTTTGTATATTTTGGGGATTAAACCTCTGTCTGATGTGGGGTTGGTGAAGATCTTTTCCCATTCTGTAGTCTGTTGTTTTGTCTTGTTGACCGTGTCCTTTGTTTTACAGAAGCTTTTCAATTTCAGGAGGTCCAATTTATTAATGAGAAACTTATTTTTTAAACTGTCAAGGAAATGTCTAAGTGCACATCAAGAGGGTAGTGTGATGACTTCCCATGGAATGCCACCCAGCTTCAATGACGAACAGCTCAGGGCCAGTCTCCTTTTGTCCGTCATCTTCCTAGTCCCCAGTTCTGATTACTCTGAAGTGAATTTGACATCAGCAAATGCTGTCACTGACTGGATGGCCCAGGGAACCCCACTCCAGAGTGCTCTGTTTCTAACTCTGACTCTCAGTGGACTGGTGGGATGAACTCGCATCCCTGTTACTGTATTGTCTGTTTATGAAGAGCTTATTGGGGTGTGAGACCACAGGAAGGGATGCTTGCATTACCTTTAAAAGACTGGGATGGACCAACAAAACTCTAATACAGAGGCAGATCACAGCCAAAGAGTATTAACAGTTCTTTAGTATAATCTAAATAATCAGAGTCCAGATCTTGAACATTATCTCAAAACTTTTTTTTTTTTTCCTGTTTTGCTTCATTCAGGATCTGAATTAGTGCCACATGTTGGGCTCCGAGGCTCCGTCTTTTAAATTTTGTTTGATCTCTGGGTTCTTCCCTGACTCCTTCCTTCCTCCGTAACTTGTTTGGTTGAATAGAGAATCGTTTCACCTTAGATTTCTTGCTTCCATTCCCACTCTGTTTTGTATCTGTTTGTCTCATTATTACTTTTTTTTTTTTTGGGAGTTAGAGTCTTGCCTGCCGTGTAGCCCTGGTCCTGCTGTACACTGCAGGCTGCTCTCTATTGTCTGTGATCCTTCTGCCTCATCATCCAACAGGGCTGGGGCTACAGGTGTGAGCTGCCACATTCAGCTTCCCGTTGGGTTTTAAATATGCCCCTCTGTCCTTTATGCTCCTTGTAAAATCTGTAGGCTTAATTAGATACAAACGGATATGTGTTTGGGGGAGTGGGTGTGCACTTCCACCAGGAGGCATGTAATGCCCGCGACAGACATACCTGTGCCACCCACTGTCATGGAGAGACCTGCTGTTAGCGACCTTTAGAGTTATTGGAACGACTCTACAGAAACAGGTCTCCGGTTTTGTGTGTTTCTGCTGTCGCTCTGGCATTATCGTGGAGGGGCGGGGAGGGGGTAAGGCTGGGTGCCATGGTTCCCTTCTTAGTGGCCTAGATGGGCAGGCTGGATGTGACTGCAGAACTGCAGGAGGGGAGCTCTGCCCCAAGGCTGGCCCTGGGAAGGAGGCTTCCTGAGTTCTGGTGGAAGCTGAGAGAGCATGAGGAAGTGCGCTGCTGTGTTCTCTTTTGTGAACACGGAGGACCCCAAGGTATGACTAGACCCACTTGTGAGAGAGACCTTGGGTCGGTTTGTGGGAATTCATGTTCCAAGAAACAGACAATATCTTTTGGAGCTGTCTTAGACAGTAAAGGTGTGGTGGGCTGAACTGTGACTCCTGCAAGTCCCCTGAAGCCTACCTAATCCCCCAGTATCAGAATGTGAATATATTTAGAAATAGGGCCTGTTAACTTAATTTTTAATTTTAAATTCATAGTTTAATATTATGCTATATAAAGAAACCTGACATATTACTACACTAATAGAAGAATATTCTTGCAATGTTAATATCTTTATGTAGCAGTGAAAATAAATCTTAGTATAATAAAATTTAAAAATGATAGAGAAACTTAGCCAATTTAATTATAATAAAATAGGGCCCTTACAAAGGTACTTAAGGTAAGCTGGGTTGTTTAGCCAGACCCTGCTCTAATCTGACTGGAGTCCTTGTACAAATGGGTTCCTGTCTGGGCCTGTCACTCAGTTGGTGGAGTGCTTGTCCAGCTGTAGCTGGATCCTTAGGAGTGAAGGCGGGTGCCTACAACCCCATTATTCAGGTGGGGGGTCTGAACTTCAAGGTCACCTTGGCTGTATCAAGTTCAAGGCCATTCTGGGATACAGGAGGAGCCAGAGGAAGAGAAGGAGGTGGTGTGGAGAGACACCAGGGCCACAGAAACCCTGCAACGGGGCAGTCAATGGGCAGCTGTCTGTAAGCAAAGGAGAATAGTGTCCGGAAGCCAACCCTGCCAGAACCTTGATCTTGGATTTCCAGCATCCAGCGCTGAGGGGAAATGGTTTTCTGTTGTTAGTCGCCCAGGCTATGGCCTTTTGTTCTGGCAGCCCTAGCTGCCCAGCACACGGCTTTAAGACTTGTTTACTTCAGCGGTTCCAGAGTGACATTGAATACTTTCTCTCTTTCCTCCCTGCCTCCCTGGAGCCCACTTTATCCCGAATCTAGCATTTCCCATGGCTGCTGGTCATGGTGAGGGAGTGAAAGGGATACTGAGGCCACAAGCACAGGGCACATTTGGGTCTCCATAAAATGTAAAGACCTGTGAGTGGGGAGGGTGGGGAGAACGGTGTTGGACATTGGCGGTCAGAGCTAGCAAAAGGGCTGTTGTATTCAAGTGTGACCAGTTCCTTCACCAATTGAATGCAGGTCAAATGACCTTCAAGGTTAGCCCCAGGGTAGACATTTCAAGAGGTAACGGGAAAAAAAATGTACAAAGACTTTGAAAGCTTTCAGAGTACAATAGATGGGTCATGTGAAGACTATTCCCGAAGTTCTGGAACAAGGAAATCGTGATAGTGTAAGCCCACAATTGGAGGAGTCTCCTGGATACTTTCCCTTTTTGGCACGAGGCTGAGGACCCTCCTGACACTCATAGCTAGCTAGGGGCAGATCACAGGATTCTTACCCCCACCCCCACACCCCATTGCTCTGTCCACAACTTTTCCATTCAAAGATACCCTGGACCACTAAGAAAGTGGATGAGTTCCAGCCAAGAGGAGGAAATAGCTTGCATTTTTAGAGGATATTGTGTTTCTGGGTTGCCCTTGGCTAGTCTGGCCGTTTCCAGCAGTGGGGAGGAGACAGGTGGCCCAAGCCTCAGGCCACAGGGACTCTTCCCCTTCTGGTGCCGCCTGGCTCCACAGGCACGCACTTTCAGTCTTCTTGCCTCGTCAGAGGGCACAGCTGCTGGTTTCTGCAAACATTGTGGGGGAGGAGGAGTAGGTTCAGTCCGGGGCAGCTGGGTCAAGGGGCCAGCAACACAATTTGAACAAGGAAAAGTGGATCTGGGTATCACACTCATAGAGGTCGTTCATAGCACAGAGGTGGCTGTGACAGGCCCCAGGGACTGTGCTGGGGGACTCTTCCCGCCTCTCTGGCAATGACTTCAGAAAACCTTAACATCGGGGACTGAACAGCGAGATTCATTGCTTTCACCCTCTCGTCTTCTCCCTGCCTCCGAAGACCACAGGCACCTTCTTGGTAGCGTAATGTTAAACTTTCTCCACCACTGAGGCAGAGGCAGACTTACAGCCCCATCCCGTGCGGCCCTTCTTCTGTGGCCGATGACAGGTGGATCTTCTTTCCTTAAAGCTATCTTGACAGGGAAAAGGAAATGTCCCTTTGGTCTCATGCTGGGTGTCACTGGGGCAGAGTGTGTTGAGGCCAAAGTGACCTGAGATGAATTCGGGCACAGCTGTGCTGTTTTTCAGTGGTGTGCTTTTGGGTGAACTAATGGAACTGTAAGCTGCCCCACCTTCCTTGTCTGTACGTGGAAGATATTACTAACTTCATTGGGTCATTGTGTGATGTGGGATTCCCCTCTGTATGCTGTGAATACCATTGGTTAATAAAGAAACTGTCTGAAGCCTGCACAGGAAATAGAGGTAGGTGGGGAAAGCTAAACTGAGTGCTGGGAGAAAGGAGGCAGAGTCAGAGAAGCCATGGAGTCTCTGCCCAAGACAAACACTTTGCTGGTAGGCCATGACCTCATGGTGATGCACAGATTAATAGAGATGGGTTAAACAGAAAAGGGGAAGTGATGTGGGATTCCCCTCTGTATGCTGTGAGTATCATTAGTTAATAAAGGAACTGCGTTGGGCCTATGGCAGAGCTATAGGGGAACAGAGCTAGGTGGGGAAAACTAAACTGAATGCTGGGAGGAAGAAGGCAGAGTCAGGGAGAAGCCATGTAGCTCTGCCAGAGATAGATATCAGGACTTTTCCTAGTAAACCACAGCCTCGTGGTGATACACAGATTAGTAGAAACGGGTTAAATTAATATGTAATAGTTAGCCATTAAGAAACAAGAGCTAATGGGCCAAACAATGATTTAAATAATATAGTTTGTGTGTGATTATTTTGGGGGCTGAGCAGCTGGAAACCAACAAACAGCTTCTCACAACAATTGTGAACTCAAATGAAGTCATGGCTGGACACTCAGGAAGTATTAATTATTCATAAAAATGATGGATGAAACAAAAACATGAATGATTCTCATAAAAACTCTGTAGAATTTTGTTTCCTTTTGTTTCCTATACCTCAGAAATATAAAATCTGTAGCTCTATTATCTTCTGCTTAAAAAAAACCCATGTGTGTATGTGTGTCCCCGCGCATGTGTGAGATAAATAAAATTCTTCCCCTTTCATTGCCTTAGACAATTTAGGATGTCTTCTTAGATGGAAATCAGTGGAAAAAGGATGCTCCTCAGTGTGGTCTTCCTCCACAGGGAGCGTGGCTGTCTTTTCCTTTGGCAAGTAAACACCCCGTCCTTACCAATGTCATATTTCATTTTCATGTTACCTGGCTTCACAGATTGTTTCCCCGAATTCAGAGTCTGAAAGCAACTGGTGGAGTGGCGGCCACCTTCTTGTTATTTTCTAGGTCTGGGAGGCAGGCTGCCTTTCCAAAGTCCTGTCAATTGATGTACCCTCCTGGTAACTTCTAGGTTTGGAGATATGGCGGGTGACCACCCAATGCACTCCCAGTTCTGGTCCAAGAAAACTCGGGGGAGCTGGATGGAGGAGCAGGGCCTGCTGCCCACTTTCCCTCCTCCTTGCTCCCCATCAAGTCTGTCCTCTCCTGGGGGTTAGGATGCTGCTGCAGCAGCAGGGCCTCCAGGCTGCTATCTGGGATGTTTGCAAACATACACTGCTTCTGGAAGTTTATGACATCTTGTAGGAAGAGTCCCAGAAAAGGTGGCTGTGCCAGCTAGACCCACTTTCTTTACTTTCTAGAAACCTTTACTTGAGTGCGTACCATTGCCATTGAAGATGATTATTCTAAGCAGATAATATCTTTTGTTTGTTACTATTTCTTGTTTATTCTTGTTCCATGTTCTTTTTTTTGTATTTGTTTTTCTCTACTCTTTCTCTGGTCTATGTGTTTCTAGTTGAATATTTTATGTGATTTGTTTTCTCTGTCTGTGTGTGCATGTGTGTGTGGAGCTCATTGGTCAACATCCTGGGGTCTTCTTCACTTACTTCCTCACCTTGTGTTTCCGAGAAGAGTCTCACCAAAACAGGCCTCTTGAATGACTAGCCTGGCTGGGCAGCCGTCTCTGGAGACCCTCAGTCTCTGTACCCCCAGTGCTGGGTGACCGGCTGGCACCACTACACCTGACTTTTAATGGGATTCAAATGCGAGACCTCATGCTTGCCCCGAAAGCATTTTTACCAGCTGAGCCGTCTCTCAAAGCTCTCCCCTTCTTCCCTTTTCCCTCCTGTTTTTTCCTTGGCCCCAGTGTAGAACCCAGGGCAGTGCACATGCTCATAGTTTCTCCTCTTGAAAAACCTTGTTATGGAAGAATGTGCCTAGACCTTCCAAAGGGTTACTTCCCCTCTCTCTGCTGGAAATACAAGGGAATTTTTTTATGTGATACCATTCTGAGAGCCCTGTAAGGCTCCTGGAGGCAAAAACCAAACCAAACCGACCCACTGAGGGGTAGACATCCTCTTTAGCCTATGTCTCTGGAGTTTTAAATTCTGGGCCTGTCCACACAGAGCCTCTAGCAAGTGGTCCATTAGTTTAGGTTTTCCTACCACACTGGCTCCCGTGGAGGTCTCTGCCCTGTGAGCCGAGATTCTCTTTACCTGTCTGCTTGTCTCTGCAGTTGTGAGGCTAGTGGTTCACCCTGAGACCGCCTTTCTCTGGAAGATCTAAGAAGAGTTGCTGGGTTTCATTCAGATTCTTCCTGGATGCTGGGATGAGTGGAGACCTATAAGCTTCTGTCACGGTCACCATGCTCACCATGTTGATCCAAACACACACACACACACACACACACACACACACACACATACACACACACACTCGGTGCTCAGCAGTGAACCTCAGAGATGTCTTCCCAGTTGCTGCTCAGGGCTGTGCTTTGCAAAGGTTGTCAGTGTGGAGGGAGGGAAGGAGGAGTGACGGGAAGACCCCTAGTGCCAGCCAAAGCTGCCACCCAGCTCCGTTGTTCTGGGGGTGGGGAGGGAGGGCAGAGACTGTGATCAGCTTATTTCCTTCACGTTGAAGCACAAAACTGGGGTTTCCTGCTGTCTGAACCAGACTTTGCCAACATCTATTGAGCCAGTGTGATGACACTGGCTTGGTTCTTATGTTGTAGGTGTCTATGTAAGCCCCTCACAGGCTAAGTCATTTCATTATGACCACCAACCTTATGAGGAGGCTTCGTGATTATCCCTGTTTTACAGACGAGGAAACTGAGGCACCGAAAGCTTCATTGTTCTGAGGCGTTCACTTTCGGTGTCTCTGTAGGTGTCCACTTATAACTCAACAACACAAAGAAAACATAAAGAGGCTGAGCCTGTTTTATTCCCTTTGTGTTCCACAAAACACTGAACCGCAGAGAACAGTGTGCCCACAGCCTGTGTTCACTGTTACCGATGAGACACAGGACGCAGAGAACAGTGCGCCCACAGCCTGTGTTCACTGTTACCGATGAGACACAGGATGGCAATCTCAGTGGCTCAGTCCTTCATAGACTCTGTAGCCGTGTCAGCCTGTAGCTGGACACCTTTGGCAAAATCTTGGCCCCTTCTCCAGGGAGCTGAAATAACAATTGCAGGTCTTACGATACCTTTCACAGAGGGTGTGTGCTGAAGGGCAGTCTAACTCTGCAGGGTGAGAAAAGTGAACGTCTCCAAAGTCCCAGAGGCAATTCTTAGGCAAACATCAGCCAAAGACCTACTTCAGGCTAAAATGGCAGAAGGGAATAACATCTACCAGGCAAGGCCTGCAACCCATGGCCTGGGCAAATCTGGTTTGAAGGAACACAAACAAAGACACATTTAATTTGTTCTTGGCTGGGCATGGTGGCACACACCTTTAATCCCAGTACTCAGAAGGCAGAGGCAGGTGGATCTCTGAGTTAGAGGCTAGCGGGTATATATAGTCCCAGGGCAGCTAAGGCTACACAGAGAAACCCTGTCTTGAAAAATGAAACAAAGCCCCCCAAATTTCATCTGTTCTTGTCTGTAACTACTTATACGCACCCAGACAAACCCCTGGGAGAGGAGCCTCTGCTGATGTCTGCCTCTATCCCCAGATCTTACGCTCATAGAGGAGCACCTTGCTTGTGGGCCAGAACTAATCAGTTTCAGAGAGAAAGATTTAGTGTGGTTCATGATTGTAGAGTCACAGCCTTGACTGAGCAGATCTGTTGCTTCGGGACTCTGAAGGGAATGGTGGATGGCACTGGGAAACCATGTGGAGCAGCGGACAGCTTACCTCCTGGAAGAAAAAGAGGAAAAGAAAAGAGCCGGGGTTCCTCAATCTCCTTCACGGGCACTCCTCCAAAGAGGTCTGACTTCCTAATACCATGCCGGGGGACCAAACCTTTAACACATGGACCTAAATAGGAACCTCACCCCAACATTTAGCATGCCCAGACCTGAAGATAAGCTACAGTACATGGGTCAGCAACAGCCCAGGAGGCAGCAGAGAGATGGATGGGTTTGATTGCTTGGCTCCATGCTCCCCCGACAGTCTGCCTCAGGACCTGAGAGCTCTGGACTCAAAAAGTACAGCGATAATTAGGACGGGCTCATTTGCTCATTCTTTCAGGTTCTGTTGTTGTTGTGGGGGGCACATTTCTGCAGGTTATACTGTAGCATTTTTGGGGATGCAAACATTTGAGGAGGTGGTGAGGAAATACACTACCTTACTGCAAGCGCAGATCTTCATTGTTCTCCCTCACTGTTGGCATAGGCGCCTCCACACAGTCGATCTTCATCGTTCTCCCTCACTGTTGGCATAGGCGCCTCCACACAGTCGTCTGAGTTGTCCTATAACGGAGCTGCGGTAGGCAAGGGGGAAGTGGTGTTTGCTCTCTCTCCTCTAGGAAAACCACCGATTAAAAGACAAAGCATCCCTATTCCGTTTAGGGTGGGGCGCCAGCGGAAGCAACTTGACAAATGTCTGAGAAAGGCCGCCTTCCGCCAGGCAGGAGGGTTGTGTAAGTGGGTGGTGCAAAAGGCTTTGTTCTGTGTCTTTGTTTCCACACGCATGGCAAGTTATACAGTGATGCACATGCCACCCTGCTGGGTAGCTGGGACTTGTCACTGGCAGAGTTGCATGAGGCATTAGGAGAGGGAAGGTGAAGGCCTTCTGTGGTGGCTTTCGCCCGGTCACCATCTGAGAGCTCTATTGTAGGAAGCATCTGTTGATTTGGCCTACTGAGCGTCTCTTTTCTCTCTCCTTCAGGGAACACCCTTCTTCCCTCAGCTTGAGTCCCCATTGCTTCAGTGGACATACCCCAGCTCCCAGTTCCAGTGATCCAGGCTGGGTCAATTAGTGTCTAGGTCAAGGATGGTCAGGTGACACAATGTGAGGCATTGGATTTAATCCTGGGACTTTTCACTGAAACCTTTGGGAGAAAGAAGCCGTGGGATTATTACACACTGAAAAGAGAGGTCGGGCGTGGTTGGTGGTCGGTTTGTCACTAGGAAGCAATACCCTTCCTTAGCATAAAGCTAACCTGGCAAAGCAAAGCCGCAAGAGAAAAGATAAACTTTCTAATCACATATTGTGAGCCCCTGGCCTCAGCTATGCCCAAGACTCCTTTGAATTTCTCATTTATATGGAGCAGTGACTTCCTGTGGAAGGTTAAATAAGGCACCTTTTGCCAAGAGGTGACACCTATTTCTCCATCTTTGGGTCCTAATCACTGGACCTCCAGGGAAGAGGGTTATTTCTCCACCTCTGAATTTGAGCTGTCTTCATGATGTGTGGATTCCACTCCTAGACAGCGGTGAGAGTAACTTCCACATAACGGTGTAGGTTATGGAGACCGGGCCTAAAAGGTCTTCCTGCTTCTGCCTTCACCCTCTTTGTTCTCGTCCCTGAGACTACCCATCAGGAAAGCCAATGTAGCCAATGTAGCCTGCTGGAGCAGGGAGGACCCTGTGGAGGAGAGCTGCAGCCCCCAGCCACTGTTTATATCAGCTGCTATACATGTTGGAGAAGTCATCATGGACTCCTGGCCTCACCGACTCTCTGGTTGAATGCAGTTGCATTGGCGAACCCAGATGGACCAGCGCATGTTCCACCCTGTCAACTCTGGGAACCAGAGTTGCTATTTTAAGCCGATGGTCTTGAGTGGTGCATTGTGTACCAATGAGTAACTAATGCACTTCCTTTTTCTTTCTTTTTTTATTTTTTTTGTGGTGTAAGTCACTTTGATTTTTCTTTTCTTTTTTTTCCTTTTTTTCTTTTTTATTTATTTATTTATATTTATTAAAGATTTGTCTCTTCCCCACCACTGCCTCCCCTTTCCCTCCCCCTCCCCCAATCAAGTCCCCCTCCCTCGTCAGCCCAAAGAGCAATCAGGGTTCCCTGCCCTGTGGGAAGTCCAAGGACCACCCACCTCCATCCAGGTCTAGTAAGGTGAGCATCCAAACTGCCTAGGCTCCCACGAAACCAATAGGTACAGTAGGATCAAAAACCCATTGCCATTGTTCTTGAGGTCTCAGTAGTCCTCACTGTCCGCTATGTTCAGCGAGACCGGTTTTAACCCAGGCTTTTTCAGACCCAGGCCAGCTGGCCTTGGTGAGTTCCCGATAGAACATCCCCATTGTCTCAGTGTGTGGGTGCCCCCCTCGCGGTCCTGAGTTTCTTGCTTGTGCTCACTCTCCTTCTGCTCCTGATTTGTCATTTGTAACAGTGTTCTGACTGTAGTAAATTGAACCCCAAGATGTGCTTTTGTAAACTTATTTTGGTCTCTAAATGAAACCAGCTGCCTTGAGAACATGTGTGCATGCGTGTGCATGCACATGTGTGTGCGTGTGTGTGTGTGTATTTAGTAGAATCCCTTTCTTGTTTATGACTGTACAAGTCATCTTGTCGACAATGCCACAGTCTCTGGGAGTGTATATATCTCTAGTGCATGCTCCCGAGGGACACTATTCAACTTTTTCTACTGGTCACTAACGGGATTTATTCTATGGCATTCCTCCACTTCATTGGTAGATTCTTTTTGTAGGCTTCCATCTCGCAGAGTTCATTTCTGAGTTGCCTGATCTATCCTACACTACCTCAGAGAGGTGGAATGTCACTTCCAGAGAAGATGGCCGATGCAGTGAAATCACATGGGCTCGTGAGTTAGACATTAATGGTTTTAAAGCCTAACTCTGTGACCTGCTAGCTGAAGGCCTGGTATATACCATTTAACCTGCGTAAGTCATTGCTTCCTTCTAGGAGAAATGGTGATATCTCTTGATGGGGTTGTGGTGAGCAACTCATTAGATAAGCAGAGGGAAGACCTGGTAGGCAATATTGGTGGCCTAGGTTTTACTGCATCCTTTCAACGCTGTTTCTTTTGAGGTAGGATGCCATAGAAACCCCCATCTCACATCTATTTTTAAATTTGTGTGTGTGTGTGTGTGTGTGTGTGTGTGTGTGTGTGTGTGTGTGAGTGATAGCACACATGTGGATGTCAGAGGACAACTTGCAGGAGTTATTCTTTCCATCAATCACATGAACTCAGTGTCATGCTTGGTGACAGCTATCTTTATCCACTGAGTCATCTTGTTGGTCCCCATCTCCCTTTTAACACTACAAAGACTCATGTCTTGGTTTGCTTTCAGATTTGCAAAGGGTTGCCTGTGATTAAGAGGACCTTTGCTGGCAGCAAATCCTTTCAAATAGGCACATACTGTTACGGTGACTGCAATAGTGATAAAATATAACCACGTTATAATACATGTGATAATGTTGTGTGTGAGGGAAACACAAGGTGCTTGTCAGAGGTGGTAGAGCAGGAGACACAGCCAGCATGCGGCCAGTACCTTATCCTTTATGAGCGACACCAAGGAAGAAGTGGCCAATGGTATTCCGATGGCGGAGTCAGAGCAGCCCCACCGGCTGCGGATTTTTGACCCGGAGTAGTGTGGTTATGGCAGACGTTGGAGAGGAATTTTCAAGCAGAACTTAGAGCATGGATAAAGGCATGGAAGAATAAAAGAGCAATGCAGTATGTTCTAGAGACCTACAATGTTCAGTATACTGTGCTGGAGCGTTACCGTGAGATGCCAGGAGGATGGAAACTGGAAACCCATCAGCCTTCAGTGACAACGCAACGGTATGCCAGGGAATCTAGACTTGATCCTGTAGGCAGTGAGCATCACTGGAGGACTTGGGGCAGAGAATGATTCGGATGTGAGTTAGAAAGACCAGGTTGTAAGGGCTTTTGAGGGCCACAAGGCTGGAGGTTTGTGGATGAGTCGTAGTTTAGCTACAGAAGTCCATTGGAGATGTGGTGGAGACGGAAGTTCAGAAAGCAGAGGGAATTAACTGTCAGAGCAAAGGGAAGACTGACCACATACGGGAACAATATACTGTTAACAGGGTGGCTAGGTGGGTGTGAAAGGGTCATGGTGGAAGGCGGGGGAAGATGTGATACCTACTTCCCTTCCACTGAGGGGACTTCAGAAATTGATGGACTCATGAATCACACTGAAGATGAGAAGCAGACTTGATGAGGCCCAAGGAAGGGGTGTTTTGGCTATTACTAAATTTGAGGCACCTTAAGAAATTGATGTGGGAGTGTCATATATCAATCTGTTGATTTCATTGGTTAAGTTATAATAAACCAACTGCTTGGCCTCAGCTTGGAACATAGATGGGAGGAGTAAACAGAATAGAATTCTGGGCGGAAGAGGAAGTGAGGTCAGACTCTGCTCTGCTCCCAGAGAGACCCGACAGCTCTGCTGGAGCAGAGACGCCATGCTCAGCTCTCCC
>NW_026067982.1:368385-427425 GCF_014885135.2 Alexandromys fortis | reverse complement strand
TATAAAGGTTAAAGATTTTTTTTTTTTTTTTTTTTTTTTTTGTGATTTTCGAGACAGGGTTTCTCTGTAGCTTTTTGGTTCCTGTCCTGGAACTAGCTCTTCTAGACCAGGCTGACCTCGAACTCAGAGATCAGCCTGCCTCTGCCTTCTGAGTGCTGGGATTAAAGGCGTGCACCACCACCGCCCGGCTTTAAAGAATTCTCTTTAAAGGATGACAGGGAGACATGATAGATGAGTGAACTGGAGATGCAGAAAGGAAGGCTACTTATTCAACGGATAGCCTGGAGGGTAGGAGAACTTAGATGCAACTAATCTCAGTGATGCAGATATAGTCTTGAGCAACTGTGGTGAAGACGGAAGAAGAGCTCCCGGGTGGTGGAGACAACCATTTCTGAGGTTGAGAGTTATATCTGCTGGCTTCTGCAAGGAACAAGCAGAATCCCCTCAGTAAATATGTGGCTCGACAATAGCAATAATATGTATGTTATCAATTGTATGTCATTTATTTATGTGTGCATGCACATGCGTGTGGAGGTCAAAGGGCACTCTGTGGTAGTTGGTTATCTCCCTCCACCATGTAGGCCCTGGGACTTGAACTCAGGTCACCAGGCTTGGCGGCAAATACCTTCTACACCCTGAATCTTCTCACTAGCCCAATTAGTGGCAGTCATGGAGGGCTTGTATGAGTGCTTTGATAGCCAAAGTTAAATAAATTCACTATTTATAAAATCTACTACAGGATAATCGTCTTTTGGCTGTATACTGATAAATTCTTTCCATGGTGTTCTTACAGATCTTCTGTTGTCTTGCTTGTCTACAGAGAGCGTGTTCTCTCCGTCAAATACAGGGTCAGGCTTCTTAGTTGTCTCTTATTTGTCCTTGTTCCTTCTTTGGAGCTGTGCAGAACAGTAGAATCTCACATTCCATTTTTTTTCTTATAACTAATGCATGGAATAGAAATTAGAAGAGAATTAAGATGAGTTTTAACCAGACTAGGTATCTTAGGCCCATAGAGCTGCTATGGCAAAATACCACAGCCTAGTAGTTTATCAACAACAGAAGTCTGTCCTCATGGTTCTGGAGGCTGAGAAGTCCATGCTGAAAGAGAAAGCAGTTTTGGTGCCTAGGAAGGTCCCTATCTTCTTACACTAACTTCAAGGGGTGAAGGGGGATGAGATCTCTCTCAGTTCCCTTTAACGAGGCTACTAATCATATCCACAAAGGCTGTACTCTTGTGATGAGTCGCTTCCCAAAGGCTCCACTTCCTGATATTGTCACCTTGGGGATAGGGATTTGAATGTGTAAATTGTGGAGGGACACAGACGTAGACCACAGCAGTAGGTAAATGAGTTCTGGCACAAAAATCTCTAAAAATAGGCTGTGTGTGTTTTTTTAAAAGCTTATTTTATTTTTATGTACGTGCTTTGCTTGCATGCATGTCTTGCACCGTGTGTGTGTGCTTGGTGCACTTGTGTCAGAAGAGGGTGGTAGAACCCCTGAAACTCGAGTGATGGACAGTTGTGAGCTGCCACGTGGTTGCAGGGAATTGAAACTTGGTCCTCTGCAAGAACAACACACATTCTTAACAACTGAGCTATCTCTTCAGGCCCCAGGTAGTCTTTTTGACATGGATAAGTTCATAACAGGTACTGTGTGGGAGGAAAAAGCTAGGTTACAAAACATGTTGTAGAGGCCTACTGTACACAGACAAATACAGAGAAGGCTCGTAGGAAAACCGATGGTGGGAGGGAGCATGGCGGAAAATTAAATTTTCCATGTTTAAAAGGAACATATACTTGTAGTGTGAATGCACACAAGCAATAAAATAAAGCAATCACTGCATGTTTGCTCAAGGGTTATCTATACGTGCAGCTAGAGAAGACGAGACAGTTGCAGCCTTTGCTGAGTTGTGCTTTTGTCCGGGTGGCTGCTGCTCTAGAGGGCAGTGGGAAGGGGACAGTCTCTGGTCACAGGAATGGCTGTGTTTAGACAAAGCAAAGGGGAGAAGCTGGCAGGATTCCCGAGGACCCGGCAGCAAGCCTGCCAGGCCTGGACCCCAGCATCCTCTTTGCTCGCTCTGGTTCTCTTGCTTCCTTGCAAACTGTCTAGCTTGGATGAGTCTCTCAATCCGTCAGAGCTGTGGGTTGTATGGGTGCTGGACTGGCCTGCCGGTGTCCTCTGAGAGGTCTTCCTGTTGGTGCTGGAGGCTGGAGGAGGGAGAGGACGTTCTGGCTTACTGTGGCAACCTCTGCAGTGGCCATTACAGCTCAGGGCCCATGGAGGTCAGAAGAAACAGCTGCCTTTTCCTGTTGTTATTGCTTTATTTAAATATTCTTTCTCTTTTAAAATTAAGCATTGGGGCATGTATGTGTGTGCCCGTGCATGTATGTTTGTATAAATGTGTGTATGATACCAAAAGCTACGGAGAAACCCTGTCTCGAAAATTAAAAAAAAAAGTGTGCGTGAATACGTATATTTGTGTGTATATATGTGTGTGAATATGTGTATATGTATAGTTGTATGTGTGTTTCTGTGTCTATGTGTGTAAATGTGTGTATGTATTATTTGTGTGTGTGTGTGGTATGTATACATGTATGTATATTTGTGAGAGTGCATTTGTGTGTATATGTATATATATTGTGTGCATATATGTGTGTATACTGTGGGTGCATGTATTTGTGTGTGTATGTATACATATGTATGTGTGCATGTGTGTATTTGTGTTTTTAAAAAATATATATACATATATATTTGTGTATATATGTGTGCATGCATGTGTGTATATTTGTGGGTGTGTGTATTTGGAAACTTATATGGAAGAATTCTTTTCCCATATGTCCTTCTGAAATGTCCCTTTCTACTCTTCAGCTCCATCCCTCCCTCCCTCCTTCCCTCCCTCCCTCTCTCCCCCCCTCCGTCCCTCCCTTTCTTCAGTTTTCACTATTGGAGACTGAACTCAGAGCCTCACAGATGTTAGGCAAGAAGAGCTTTGACACTACCCGGAGGACTTCATTTTCATCTGTGCTGAAGCCCATGGTGATGGTTCTCTTGTTCCCTGTATATGTGTCTCATTGCCCTGTTAGGCTAAGGGTGGGTTCCTTGAGAGTAGGGGGGCTGTATTTCTGACTGCATCAAAAGAACTCAGAAGATAGTGAGCTGTCTTAGTGTCTTAACTCCAGTTTTGGCCTTTTGTGAATGACTACCTATTGGCAATAGCATCAAGCAGTCTTCATCCAAGACAGCTCCTGTGGGCCTGGGTTGCTGCACATGCGTACTCTCTGGTAGGCTCTTTTACCCTGGTGTGTGCAATATTGCCTTATGATCTGAGCCTGCGACATCTGACAGCGGGGATTGGTTGAGCCCTTCCCTGTGTGGTGACTTCCTCCAAGCCTACTTCGCTTCCAGTGGACTTCACTGCGATTTCACAGGCAGATGCACCCAGTGCTTCTTATGAAACTGGAAAGTCTGGCTGAGGAGGGAGGCATCTGTAGCTGAGTGTAGCCCCAGGAAGCACAGTTTCTGTTGGAAGCTATGTAAAAGTTTTTATTTTAGAACCATGATGTATCTTTAGTGGATGCCTGCCGAGTTTTTTTCTTTTAATGAAGAGCTATTTATTGGAAAACAATCTTAGATTTTGCTTTATATTGTGTAAAAAGTTTCCAGGTACTTTCCAAGGGTACTCTGGAAGGTAGGAACAATTAAAACACAAGAAAACTCTCTTCTCATTGGCTGGCCATTTAATTAGTTGTTCGTTGTTGAGCCCAAAAGGATTCCAGGTGGGCATGAATGAGGACGGGATGAGAGAGCAGAGGCTCATGGGTCTCAGTTCCTAGCACTGGCCTTCCTTAGTTATTACTCAAGGGAGCAGGTGGAGACCAAGTTGAGTCTGTACTCACATAACATGCACACCTTTGAGCCCCATCCCCTGGCCTGGATCGTGGTGTCAGGCCACTCATTTTGCTCCTGTGTTAACTTAGGATTTTGGCTTTGCACACAATGGCTTCAGACAAAGGGAATTAGGGAGAAGGAGGACTTAAAGTGGTGTGAATGTCTTAGGAATCAAGGCCTGGGTTAGATCTTCCATAGACTCTTACTCCCCTGACAAACTTACCAACGGAGCCTGTTATCACTGCCACTTAAGAATAGGCAAACCAAAGCTCAGAGATGTTGGGGAAAGTGCCTGGCGGTGCCTTGGAAGAGTAGATCTGAACCCAAGGCTGTCTAGTTACAAATTCACCATGGCTTCCCATCAGCAGGTGACTTTACTTATTCCTGACTAGAAGGCTCAGGTTACTGGACAGGTGGATGGAAACCAGCAGCCAGGAAGATGACTTTCTGGACAGGTTTTATGGTTCTGGCAACTACAAGATGCTGTGGAGTATGGAAGGCAGCTGAAATGATTTATGCCTGAAGGATCTCTGTGTGTGTATGTGTATATGTATATGTGTGTGTGTGTGTGTGTGTGCATGTGTGACCAAAATTCTCCTATTGCAATAAACCTTGGATTTTAATACCCCAGACTTAGCAGTTGTGTAAGGTTAAGGGACACAGACTGTGTTTAAGCAGAGGAGGTGTTAGGGCAAACGTGTCCCTGGTCAGAATCTCTCCTGAGCTGATAGAGTTTTCCATGGCCTAACTTGCAGGGATTAGCCTTCGACATTGAAAGCTTTAGGGTACATTGTTCCCTGGAGGTCCTCAAGGAAAGCTGTTAGGAAGCCTGAAACTGGGGCTCCCTAGGCATGGGTCTGTTGATTATATTATTGCCAGGGAGTTTCCAAGGACGGAGACTGTTATGAGCTATAGATTTAAGACTGACACATTGAACAGTATCCAGACTCCATTTTCCCCTGGGCAGATCCTCAAGTCCTGGGAGTTGGGCAGCTGCAAAGGCCAGTAGCAGGGAGTCACCATGGAACTCGTTGCTAATGTTTATGCAGTGGCCGGTATGGAGCAGCATACAATATAGTTATTGTTCTGTGTTTTGGGAGTGCCAAGAGTGGCCGGTGTTAAAATGTGTCCAGGATTTGGATGGAGACTCCTCTCTTCCTACCACCGTATTCAGCTCTGGAGAGCCATCAGCCACGCCTGGGGATAAAGGGTGGGGGTGGAACAGACGGAGTAGATGCTGAGAGTAGGTCCGAGAAGAGCTGTGTTATCAAAGGACCATTCTTTTCAAACATTGCAGCTTACATACAGTGAAGGAGGCAAACTTTCTGCTGGAAAGGTCTGTGGAGGTTTTGTTTTTGTTGTTTGTTTTTGTGGTGCTGGAGGTTAAACAGGGCCTTGTGCATGCCTGGGACGTGCTTTACCACTGAGCTACACCCCCAGGCCCTAGGTCTGTGGATTTTAACAATACATGAGGCTGTGGTAACTACCATAGCCCAGGGTCGGAACACTTCCATGGTTATTCTCCTCTCTCAGTTGGCCCCGCTTCTTTTAACTAATCCACTTCACCTAACGCCTGGTAACCAGCAGTCTGTCTCGTGTCTCTAGAGTTTGGCCTTTACCACAAAAATGTCCTGTAAATAGGATTAGGTTGTCTTTGGAGTCTGGCTTCTTCAATGCACCAGAGGCTGTCCATGTCATTGCGTGTGTCAGATTTGCCCCACCCTTTTCACCACTGGAGCTTGAACCCAGGGTCTTGTGTATGTTAGACAAGTGCTGAGTCCCAGCCCCAGCCCATTAACTCATGCCTTTCTATTACTGGGTAGTCGTCTGTGGTGTTATATGTAAGTTTTACCTACTTATCAGTTGAAAGTTGTTTGGTTCATTTCCAGCTTCTGATGATGCCGGATAAAGCCACCAGCAACATTCATGCATAGCTCTCTCTCTCTCTTTCTCTCTCTCTCTCTCTCTCTCTCTCTCTCTCTCGTGTGTGTGTGTGTGTGTGTGTGTGTGTGTGTGTGTATGTGTGCATGTGTGTATGGACATTATCAATGTATGTTCGGAGTTGTGCACATGCACATGTGTGCATGACTGTATGGAGGCCCATGGGTGATATCAGAAACCCTCTTCCATGGCTCATCTATGCTATTCATCGAGGCAGGGCGCCTCAGTCAAACCCAGAGCTCACCCATATGTTAGTCTTTTTAGCTAGCTTATTCTCAGGATCCCCTGTCTGTACCTTCCAAAGCTGGAATTACAGGTAAGCTGCTGGCATTTACGTGGATTCTGGAAGTCTGAATTCTGATCTTCTTTCTTGTAAAATAGCCACTGAGCAATCTCTCTAGTTCACTTACCTCATTTTTTGAGACAAGTTTTCTCGCTGAACCAGGAACTGAACAATTCAACCAGACTGACTGGACATCAAAAGCCCAGGGACCCCCTGTCTCCCCAGCACAGGAATTGCAGGTGCCTAGCTTTTCTCACTAGTGCCAGGGATCTGAATTGAGGTCCTCATGCTTGCGTGGCCATCTCCCCAGCCCCCAGTGTACAGGTTTTTATACGAAGATAAGTTTCGTTTCTCTTGTGTCAACATCTTGAGTGAGATTGCTGGACCACATGGCTAGTGTTTGTCTAACTTTATGGGAAACTGCCAAACTTTTTTCAGAGAAGCTGTACCATTTTTGGTTCCTACCACTATGTATATGATTTTAAGTGACAGTATCGAATGTAGAGGGCAGGCTAAGCATGAAAAAGCAACAGGAACCTTGAGATATATTTGATATCGTTGCTTCACATTTTTATTTATATTTATTTTCAGGGTTCAAAATAGGTGTATTGGCGTCTCGCTGTGGTTTTTAACTCGGATTTCTATTTAAATGTTTTTGATGTTTCTAAGTGAGCTCCACGTATGCAGTCAGTGTTTTCAGGACTGGAAGAAACAGCCAGCCAGATTACACTGAACTGTATTTTTGTGTATGGAAAAAACATTTATCTGTCAAGTTTGTGTATTTAAAATTTACCACAATTTTGGTTCCCTTGTTGTGGTGTTTCTTTATATTTTAATATACCCTGAGCCTGTGGCATTTAGGAATGGTGTCTGGCTGCCATTAACAGATCCCAACCGTGGAGGAGGCATAATTATACATAATTCACATAAAGGAATTCCAGATGTGGACAGCTTAGGGCTGGCAAGGTGGTTCCACAAAATCGTCAGGGACCATTTCTCTCTCTCTCTCTCTCTCTCTCTCTCTCTCTCTCTCTCTCTCTCTCTCTCCCTCTCTCTCCCGTTACTTTCCAGACAGGAGAAAGAAAGACTTGGAAGATTGGAAGAGACTCTTCCCATTTTTTCCCTTATGGTGGGAGAGACTCCCCTCTTTGTGCAGGTGCTCTCTCTCTCTCTCTCTCTCTCTCTCTCTCTCTCTCTCTCATTCTTTCTCTGAGAATGTCCATTCCACAAGTGTCACCCATTTTTTATTTTTTATTTATGAGACAGGGTCATCCCATGGTCTGGAACTTACCAATTAGGCTAGCCTGGCTAGCCAGGGAACCGCGGGGATTCACCTTTCTCTACTTCCCCAGCACTGGGGTTATAACAAGCACCACCACGCCTAACTCTTTTTTTTTTTTAATTTTAAATCTTTCATGCATGAGCCATGGGAATTGAGCTCAGGTCCTTGTGTTTGCAAGGTGAACACTTTACTGACTGAGCCTTGCATCCCTCCACCTTCCTCACTGTGATCCTGATCAGGCTGTGGTTTATAATTATTACCCAGTACATTTGACTACTTTCTGCTTTGGGGGAAATATCTAGGGATTTACTTATTTCATTAGGAAATAGCTAGGCCTGTTTACTTCCAGTGAAAACTCAGCTGGGAGAAGTATGCTTCTTTAAAAAGTTCATTTGAAAACTGGAAGCATCCAATTAAAAAGTTGCAGGAGGGATGGTAGGAGCTGGATGTGGAGACACTGATTGTGGGCAGCTGGATGACGAAGGAAGAGTCGAGAACAAACTCGATGAGAGCCAGAGGCCAACTAGTGTGGGGACAGAGGGCTCTGTGCCATGCCCAGCCTCTGACATCTTGAGCGTGTAGGTTGACTGATGGATAGTGCAGGGACCTGGTGGGTTTTCCTGCCCACATCTCATGTTCTGCCTCAGTATGCACATGTATTGTGTACTCTTGAAAGCCTCCTTGGAAGACCAAATGAAGCAAAATGCGAATGCTCCGAGATCCTTATGCTAGAGCTGCTAGGTAAAATACAGTCTACCTAGTTAGATTTGAGTTTCAGATGCATAACAAACGTTTTAAAGTGGACGCATGTTCTAGATTGTTCATGGAACATACTTATGCTCAAAAATCTCAACGGGTTATCTGTAATTTCGATGGACTAGCCAATGTGTATTTTCTTTGCTGAGCTGGCCAACCCTGGAGTGTGTCAGAGGGAGGCCCTGACCTAGCTGTTACAGTAGAATCCTTTTAAAGGAAGCAGTCTTGCTTGATACAGTGACAGAAACACCTGTGGGATCTCTGAAGCTCTTCTGAAGCAAAGAAAAGTTTCTCCCCTCACAGCCTCTGATAAGCCAACTCAGCAACTCTTTTTCTCATGTTGACATGTTTAGCCCTTTCCCCAGTCAGCAGTCCTCAGAGTGTGGTCCTTGGATCAGTAGCATCATCATCACCTGGAAATGTAGACCCCTTGAATCAGAAAGTCTGGGAGTGGTGCTCAGAGCTCTGTCTTCCAAGTCCTTGGGTGTGTGCAATTCAGATGCATCCTAAGGTTGAAGATGCTGAAGTGAACAGTCTGTAGACTTACCCTGGAATGGAACAGTTGGAAAATGGTGTAGGCTCTGTGGGTTAGAGTCTTTGCTGAGTGCTTTCGTGGAAGAGAAGCCACAGTCATGTGAAAGAATGGTGCTGCTGTGTCATAAGGTGGTGGTAGGTCTCCAAAGAATGGGGAGCAGGGCCAGATTTGTCCTTCCTGAGGGGTTTTCTGGCCATCTGGCAATGAACGAAACCTGAACAGCTTCTCAGCCTGGTGAAGTAGCTTCTGTCCTCTGAGA
Organism: Alexandromys fortis; assembly: GCF_014885135.2. NCBI lineage: Eukaryota > Metazoa > Chordata > Mammalia > Rodentia > Cricetidae > Alexandromys > Alexandromys fortis. Next base: position 418,481 of record NW_026067982.1, on the reverse strand, counting down.
GGCCCCGGGTTGCCAGAAGCGTCTTCCCATCTGTAATTCGGATACTTGTGAATGAGACTATTCTTGCTGTTCTCGTTGGAATTGTTTTGTTTTAGTAATTGCTTTTGTTAAATATTTAAAAACATTCTGACAGTTTGATTAATACATGCAAGCAATGTACCTTGAACATATCCACCCCCGCTTCCAAAATCCCCACAAAACACCGTTGTCTCAACTTCATCTCCTTTTTTCTTTTTTAAAATCCCACTGAGTCCAGTAAGTGCTGTCTACCTGTGCATGAGGTGGGGTCATTCACCGGAATTTGGGCAACCCATCAAAAGTGGTCACACCCCCAAATAGAAGTGACACCCCAGCAGCCATTCAGTGCCAATAGCTTCTCAGCTATAGTTGGAACCTCGCGAGTCCCTCCCTCATCCTTGATGAAATGTTGCTTGGATTGATAGGCCTTGTGTAGACATCCACAATTGCAGTGAATTTGTGAGTGCACTGTCTTGTCACGTCCAGGGGACAGTGTCTCACTACTGTCCTCCCGGTCCTGTAGATCTCACGTTTTCCCCCTCTTCTGTGATGTTCCCTGAGTTTTGAGGTTGATATAGATGTCCCATTTAAGGCTAAAAAGTCAGCAGTCACTTATTCTAAACTCTGTAACTAATTACAAGTTTCTGCATTAACTACTGCCCCCCACCAAACAAAGAAATAAAGAAACAACAAACAACCTTCTCTGGCAAAGCTTGAGAGCAGCACTAATCTTTGGGTAGAAATATAAATATTTAGAAGGTGGTTTGAGAGCATTTTCATTTAGCAAACACCAATGGTAGACTCCCTAATCCCAAGACCTCCCCAGTCATGGGGTTATGTTCAGGCTTAGAATATCCAGCATGGTACTCTACTCTTGTGGACTAGGTCTCAAAGCCAGTCCCAAAGCAGTTAGTCACTTCAATAATCTTCATGGCACGATTTCACCAGTGGACACATTCTGCCTGCCAGGCTGGCCTCGTCACATGCAGGATCCATTGCTGGGTAAGACTGTTGAAGACTTTTCTTCTTCACTGACCTGCATACCACCTTCTGGCACTAGGGAAGCCAGCCAGTAGGGAGAACCTTTCCAGGCAGGTGTGGTGGCATATGTCTGTAATCTCAGCACTTGAGAAGCAGAGGCAAGCAGATCTCTGGGTTCAAGGCCAGCCTGGTCGCCAAGACAGCCAGTGCTAGGCAGGGAAACCCTATCTCCAAAAACTGAAAAGGAAAAGTTGAAAAGAAAAAAAACCCAAGCCTTTTCTATCTTTGTCTATGTCTTGCAGTTGAAGCAGAATGTATCTTCAGCAATAGGGTTTTACACTCAAGTTTTCATTGGTAACCAAGAGCAATGACCATAGCATATACTGTTTTGGGGTCTCCTGGGGCCTCCTTGACCGTGACACATTTTAATAGCCCATGTTTTCTGGGATAGCTTTGTCCATTCAAGCACCCACCCACTAGAAATTTGCTTCTGTGTACCCCGGTGCTACCCTTTGCTAGCCCCTTTATGCATCCATTGTTTTAGAAGATGCATTCACACATTTTCTCCTCAACCTTCAAACACACCTGCCTGCCTTCTTCTCTCCCAGTGGGTAGCACTGCTTTCTGTCTCATAGAAAACAGAAGAGAATTTATGTGGGCTGCCATTGGTGTACTTCGGAACCGACCCATGTCTATATCCAAGTCTTCCCCTCACCATGGGTGACCGGATGTTGTATCAATCTATACCCTTCTATGTCTGTGACGAATCTCATTTCTTGTGCTCACTAAGGACACTGTTGTAGTTGCACAGAATCCAGCAAGAATCATCTGTACCCTACCCCAATTGCTTGTATCATCACTCGGCCCCACAGCTCGCAGAATCAACCGTGCTTTAATTTCTCCCGTGTTACTTTCTAGCGGCTCTCGAATCTCTCTGCTCCTTTGACAGGGTGACTCTCTCAAATGGCTGTCCCTGCTCATGTCTCACGGTCTCTTGCTTCTCTCTTGTCTCGAGCCTATCAGGCTTCTGTCTCCACCATCTTCTTTTTGGAAGCAGCTTGCGTCACCTGTGACCTCTGAGCTGATTAGCCCGTGGTCAATGTGCAGTGCACAGCGTTCTAGACCTGCGGCGGCACGTGGCATAGTCAATCCCACTCCTTCATGAGATGCACTCCTCACTCACAGGCACATCCTTTCTTGATTCTCTTCTGCCTTCCAGAATATTCCTAGTCACTTTCATTTGCGGATTCCTCCTCGTCTCCTGCTTCTTCTTTATTTCTTGGTTTCTTCTCACCTCTCCCTTCTCTAAATGTTGGGATTCCATCTTGTTTCTTCCACCATTTACAGGGTTCCACCTATCGATGTTGGAGTTTTCTGAGTTCAGCTCTATGGAGCTCTCCGCTCCTTTACTAACTATGGCCTGGATAACTTCTGTAGGCAGTTATCTCAGTCTATGCCTCTAATCAGAGTGTTTGGTATGTATCCATACAAAAATAGTCAACAACTACTACCTACCTCTCCTTCTTCAGGTTTCTGAGACAAGGTTTCTCTGTGTAGCCCTGGCTGTCCTGGAACTCACTCTGTAGACCAGGGTGGCCTCGAACCCAGAGATTCATCTGTCTCTGCCTCCCGAGTGCTGGAATTAAAGGCCTGCGCCACTGCCTCCCGGTTCATAGTCACCTTCTTACTCAGATATTTGTATGGATTTTTAATAGCACCTAAAACTTAAAATGAAGCTAATTTTTTTTACCACCAACCCCAGCAGACTTATTTTCTTTCCCCCAATTCCTAAGTGACAGCTTCATCTTTACAATGGGGATGAAGCCTCTGTAGCTGCAGAGGAGGGACCCTTTCCTCTGTCCTCTATGGGTACAAAAGAAACAGACAGGATAGAAGCAATGTGTGGGTTTATTACATGGTGGGCTACACTACAGGAAATACATACTAGGAGGCATAGAAGCTTGTTTACCCCCAGTGCAGTGTGTAGGCAATTTATGGCAGAGCAAGTGACTTCTGGGAAAGATGAATGAGCCCGCAAGAGAATACAGATGATGACCTGTCACAGGTCTGGGCACGACTCTTACCTGTCCTCTTTTGCTTGCTGGTTTCGTCTTCCCTGGTGATGGCAGAATTCATGACAATTGAGCTCCCTTTGGAGGTTCTGTCTGGAGATAGGTAAGAGAAGTTCAGCAGGGTGGTGGCGCACGCCTTTAATCCCAGCTCTCGGGACGCAGAGGCAGGAGGATCTCTGAGTCTGAGGACAGCCTGGACTATATAGAATGAGTTCCAAGATGGGGGGAAAGCCCCTTCCTGCACTGACTGTTCCTCAACTTCTCTATGTTCGAAGTCTCAAGTAATATTTTGGGGTGGCATTTCTTTCCTAAACTCCTTATTTCTGACATTGGAAACTGTGGAAGTTCTGCACATTAGAAGTTAAGATGGAGTCTGTGGAGAGAAAGCAGGTTGGAGGCCGAGCGCTAAGAGGCTGGGGATGGGCCAGCCCGACTGTGCAGCTGGGTCTGCTTCAGGAAGTGGTGCTGCAGGTGGGTTCCCTGCCAGAGGAGAATTCTCTGTGGTGCAAGCAAACTGTTTACATAGAGGCGTTTCTATGGAAACAAAGGTTAATGTTTGGAGCAATCTGCACTTTCTCAGTCTGTAGTGCAGCGAGCTGAGAGATTTCTAGATGCTGGGCTCCAAGCATCTTCAATTGGAATAAGGAAAGGCAGGGACAATCGGAAAGATTTCCCCAGTGCACTATCTGAGCAGCCTGGACATCAGCAGGCACGAAGCTGGTCCATCATAACTTGAATCGAGTTGTTCAGCTTCAGCTTCCGTTGCTCCAAGAAAGGGTAGTTTTATTTTCAGTAATTTCAAGTCAGAGGTGTGGGGGAAAAATACTAGTTTGGAGGATCATTGTGGGACTGGAAGAATTAAGGGTCCTCCTATCCTGTTTAAGTATAAATTAGATCTCTAGAAATAATGGGTTGGTATTTTTATTTTTACATGTGACTCACGGGGTCAGAGGGAAGAATTAAAAATGGGTGCATTATATTTTTTTCCCTAACATAGCTTTTCTCTTGGTCATCACTCTCATTTTTTTTTAATCACAGACAATCACAATAGGCTGCTCTTTGAAAAAACAACTTTATTCTCATTAAACTTGGCTTGATTACTTATGATACATAAGTGCTACAATACTGATAATCGGCTGCATGGACTGTTATTGCTGCAACTTAGAAAACTCTGTGTGTGTGTGTGTGATATTTCCCTGTGTGGAACACGCAAAGGTATGTCATGGTACATGCATAGAGGTCCAAGGATGACTTCAGGTGTCGATCCTTGCTTTCCGCTTTGAGACAGGGTCCTTTGTTGTTCAACGCCATGTATACCACGTGATCTGGCCAACAAGCTTCCAGGGATTTTCTTGTCTCTCTCTCTCCCTTCTTATTGTGGTAGTATTGGGATTACAGATGTATGTGTGTATATGGCTTTATGTAGGTTCTGGGGATTTGAACTTAGTTCTTCATGCTCGTGTGGCAACCACGTGATCCACCAAGTATCTCTGAGTCCTTTTGCAGTTTGTAACAAAGACTACAGACTGTGCTTTTGAACCCCACGGAGGCTAGGAAGCCAAGTCTAGGACTCTTCAAATTTTACCTATACAACTCTAGATTTGGGGGAGTGCCTGTCTTCTTGGGGTTCCTTGTAATATCAGAGTTTTCTTGGCCTGCTAGGAAGAAACAAATATTCCCTTACTCACTTGTTAAGGAACCATACAAACTGAGTATTTGAGGAAGCAGAAGGACATTTTTGGCCACATAAACTTCTGGAGTGGTTCCTTAAAATTGTCTGCTCTATCAGAAGATGATGTTCTAGTCAAAACCTCACTAATATTTCCAGTTGCATATTAGGACAACAGACTCATATTGAACTCATAAGTTAATATATTGCTGTAAAACAAGGGCTCAGACTGATGGCCCCACAATCCTGGAGAGAAAAGGCAAGGAGGGAAATCAAATGTCTCAGCTCTGGGCCGAAAGCATCCTTCACGTTGCTATAACTCACCTGCAGCCCTAAAGGAAGATGTTTCTTTAAGCCTGGGAAACAAAATGGAAAGAGAACCAGCAGTTCTTCAAACAAAAGTTTCACAAAGATTTCCAACCCTTTGTTCATTGAGTTCCATGTAGTTCTCCTTCTCCTGGATGTTGGGGTGGCGGGTTTGTGAGTTGCTTTCTGTTAAAATTTTGAAAATTCTTACTCAGCTCAATGGTGTGATCTTAAAGAGACCAGAATCTGACATTCCAGGGTCCTTTTCAGAGTATGTTTTATGGCTGTCTCTAAAGAATCGCAAATGCCATCGGAAAGGAATCAAAACCATACCCGGATGATAAACAGCCAGAATGGTCAGAATTAAAGATTTCATAAGAGTCTATTGTGATTATCTATCCACAGGGTCATTTGGCTATTTGGTCCACAACCTTTTTAACATATCTAAATTGTTAGGTTTCTGGTACTTTCAGGTCAACTTTTGAAATTTTTTTGTTATCATATCAGCAACATACATGGAAATATAATTTAAAGAAATTATAATAGCATTTGTCTATCTATCTATCTATCTATCTATCTATCTATCTATCTATCTATGATACAGTGTCTCATGCACTTTTTCACTCTAATAGGATGAGATGGGCCATTTGGGTTTCCCAGGAGAACCCCAACTTATTTCAAGATCAAGAGAGAACTTAACTTAGAATTTGATTTTAGGAAAACTTGTAAATGTCAAAAGGGCTTCTAAAGTCAGAGGTCTCTTTATCTTTAACTAGAGCAACCTGATTGACTTAACTTGGACTTCAAGGTCAAATAAAGAATTGTCTAGTTATTGGAGAAAGCCTTAGTCGGTTGATACAAATAAATTTTTAAAAAATAATCAGACTTGATAAAGGATATCATGAATCACAGAAAATCACCACCACCGTCACCACCACAATCATTACCACCACCACTAACAATACCCACCACTACTACCATCGTCAGCACCATGACCACCATCATCATCATTTTTGAGATAAAGTGTCACACCGTAGCCCATGCTGGTCGAGAATTCACTATGTAGCCCAGGCTGATCTCACACTTAGGGTAACTCTCATGACTGAGGCTCTGAAGCGCTGGGATTGTAAATATGGGCTACTACAGCTGGAAAATTATTTTGATAGGACCCACATAAAAATTTCAGGCAGACCACTCAGAGGTGAAAGAGAAAGAAAAAATATTTGTGCTGTCTATAAGAGTTTTCATTTTATAGAGAATACTAAATTCTAATAGTTTTAAAAACCCTAATGCTCAGTGAAAATATAGGAAACAGTTTGAAAATGTCATATATCAGGCATCTCATAAATATTCATCCCATAATTTCTAGAGATACATGCTTCCTCATAGGACAATTTTCCTTTATTAATGATGCAGATATATGTAGCTCCTTTGCAATAAGCCAGAAATAGAAAAGTGAAGCCCTTTGTTTAGCAATTAATGTTAGGGAATTTCATCACTTTCGGAAATGATGTCAATATCCGATGGATATCTCTCAATTAATTGAACTTAACAAAACTTCAAGGGTGTGGTTGCCAAAGAGATTTGGCAAAAATTTCCGTAAGTATGAGACACAATTATCCTAGAGCCATTCACCTGAAAACTTTTATCCCACTTACATCTTATTTGATTTATTTGTTCTTAACAGCGTGCTTGGGTTACTTATGAGCGTTGTTTTTTCATTAGTGATTTTTCATAGCTCATTCCCTGGGCAAGGGCCCTGCAGGTAAACACACAGGTTTTTCTCTCACAGCCCAGAGACACCAACAAGAATGAACTATCCTGATTTACACAAGTCATGTGATCCTGGAAAGTATTGGGGAGAGTTGCTTTATTCCAGCAGTTATAAGCTTATTCTTTTAAGCAGATTTGAATTAAATCGCATACACATCTATACACACACACACTGACATAAACATGCGTGCGCCGAGAAGCATAAGATGCAGTGCGTTCCTTTTAAAGTTTTAGCCATGAAACAAGTCAATATAAAACACTTATTTCTAAAGATAGTTGGATCCAATTTGTGGTTTTGGAAAGGGCACAAATTAAGAGAGCGTGGCTAAAGGTCTTTACTAGCATTGGGCCTATCAGGCTTTTATTTGTTACTTTACAAATAGTTCTAATTCCCCCTCCCTTGTAGAATTATCTCCCTGAAGTTTGCAAATGGAATGGAGTTTTAGGTAAGGTAGGGTACGCCTTTTCAATTTCACAGGCACAGAGAAAGAATGCAGGTTTCCACAAGGAGTTTTGAGGGTGTGTTGCCTACTAGATGTCCAAGGTGTTCAATATTTACATTTTTTTTCTTATTTTTCTTAAGTGCAGGACACTTTTGTTTCCAATAGCTTGAATTTCTTATTTTACAATTTCTGCAAGTCTTTTGAGTGAGAAGATGAGGCTAGAGGCCGACTTGGAATTGCTTCTAGAAGCACATTCCTTTAAAGACTCAGTTTGTGAGACAAGAGCAATTATTTTTAGTTCTCCGAAGAATTTGCTTGCAGCCTGAAATGATATCAAGGATCAGATCCTTTTATCCAATTGCATTATCTTTACTTTGTTCCTTAATATTAGGGTGCGCATTTCCAACTAAAATGGAAATCAAAATATTTCTCTATTCTAGGGTTATATAGCTGTTCTTCTTTGGAATGTTCTCATAAACGACTTTCGTTCTTTCTGTGTGCATAGTTCTACGCTTTGGTTTGAATTCAGAGGAGGGGAACCCAGGAATCTGAGAGTGCTGTAGGGTAAAGGTCAGAGAAGGAAAGAGGGCAGAGAAAGTGGGTTTGAAGGACTTTAAACTTTTTTTTTTTTTCCTCTTGCTAAGAGCATCTCTAAGACCAGCCCTTATCTTCCTTTTGTGTTCCCCTTTCAAGGTGATTGTCCCCTGGGGCTCCTAAGAGATCTCTAAAACTTGTTTTAAAACATAGTAAGCTTATTTATTTTAGAAGTGACTCAAAATAATGAAGTCTTTTCATGGAAACTCTAGGAGGAACTTCCCAGATTTAGAATACAATGGCTGGAAAGTGCATTTCCCAAAGAGGGCGCAGACGCCACAGCCCCGTGGTCCAAAGTGTAGATAGATTAAGAAGTCGGAAGCCTTCATCACTACTGGGGGCTAATAAGTGTGTTTATGAAAACCGACTTTGGTCTCTGCTGGAATGTGGGGCAGTACTGGTCGCTCACCCACTGGTGTCACGCTGGCCAGGTGGTACTGAGACAGGAGGATCGCAGCACTAACCATGAAACACAGAGAGGAGATAAAAGACCCTGTAGACGAGACTTCATAGGAAGACTGGGTCCCCTTTGAGCTGGCATGGTGGGGCATGTCGTTTTCTATCTTGGGTTCCTCTCCTTTTTGACTAGCTGCTGAGGCAGCTGACTTGTGTCTTTAGCTGGCAGAGACCATGACGGGTGGCCTCACTTGTCAAATAGCCAAGTTTTCAGAATATAAAACAGGACGCAAAGAGAACTCCATCCAGTTTTTTGCCTGTCTTCGTTACTTTCCTATGCCTGTGACAAACACCATGACTAATGCAACTTATAGAAGAGAGAGTTTATTGGAGGCTTGCTATTTCACAGGGTTAGAGTCCACGACCATCATGGTGGGGATGTGGCAGCGGGCGGCAGGCATGGCACCCACGTAATCCCATGGGGGCCATTCTCATCAAAGCCCCACAGGGAGCTGCCACAAAATTGGTAAGACGTTGGTTTGGTGAGGACCATAAGCTCCATTCCATAGCTTACAGCAGTGGACCTGAGTGACAGGCGCCTGTGTTTTTGCTTTCATTTCTCTATGACACATGGTGTGGATCATAGGTATGGGAAAACTAGGATTACCTGTGTGAGGAAAGGAAAATTAGAACCTTCACATGCTTGAAACCCTGAAGTGCCCACACCAGGAGTTGAACCCACACAAATGCCTTCTTCTGCTCATCTAAACTTGTAAGGGAGGAAGATAAGGAGACTTGTAGCATCCTTAGCTGATGGGTTGTATGATGGAGATCCAGGTGACTGAGCTCATAAAAAGTCTTAGTTTTTGCTTCAGAGGGACGAGAACAATAGACCCTCCCACTGTCGTAACTGTAGGGTGGTCGAAATTCTAGCTACCATGCTGTGTCATCGCTCTCCAGAACCTTTCCCTTGTGTTGCTTTCATTGGCTAACCAGGTGGGAAATCTATCTATCTATCTATCTATCTATCTATCTATCTATCTATCTATCTATCTGAGAGAGAAAGAGGGAGGGAGAGTAAGTGGAGTCAAGCAGACACCAGCCAGTCAGTTGAGTGCTAAGCAAACAAGACATATTGAAAATGAGGTAATGCCATGACCACATGGCAACACATAGACTAATAGAAATGGGTTAATTTAAGATTAAGTGCTAGCTAGAAATATGCTTGAACCATCAGTTAAACAGTATTATCATTAATATAGTATCTGTGTGATTATTTGGGTCCAGGTGGCTGGGAAACAAAAGCCCAGTCTCTGTTTACACTCCCTACTCCCCAGCTAGTGACTATGGCCAAGTAATAAAACTTTCTCATGTCTCAATTTCTTCATCTTTGGAATATGTAAAAAGAATCCATTTTGCAGGGCTAAGGAGATGACTCAGCCAAGAAGATGCCTGCTGTGCCAATATTCATATTTCTAGCATCCTTGTAAAAGCATCATAGGCAGTGAATGTCTGTAATCCTAGTTCTGGGGCCCTGAAGTGGGAGCAGAGATAAGTGGATCCCTGGAGCCCATTGGTTAGATAGTCTAGCTGAATCAATGGGCTCCGGTTTCGGTGAGAGACCTTATGTTAAACAATAATATGAAGAGTGATTAATGAGGATACATGATGTTTGATCTCCACATGTATCCCATACCCCAACATGCACATGTGCACATACCCATGTGAATCCATAATAAACCTTCTCCATCTATATACACATAAGATAAAAATGAAATAGTACCCATTTTACAGTATAGTTAAGAGTTAAATGAATACACAAGGAGAACGTGAGGAACAATGCCCAGCAATAGAATTTGCTGCTGTTGTTTTCCTTCCAAGAGGTAATATTGTCATGGCTGTCCAGTTAGCCACTGGTTGTGGCATTGGGAAGCACACCTTCTTTGCCCTCTCTAGACGACAGCATCAAGAAGCATTCCCAGTAATTCTTGGGGCACATAGTGCAACCTGGAAAAGTATACAGGCCTAAGGAAACTCCCATTTCTTTTTCTTGTGGATAACTGAGTAGGTGGTTGTGTTGGATAATTTTATGTAAACTTGACAGAAGTTCAAGTCATCTGTGAGGAGGGAAGCTCAAGAAAATGTCTCTGTAAGATTGGGCTGTAGGCAAGCTTGCAGGGAATTTTCTTAATTAGTGATCAGTGAGGGAGGGCCCAGCCCATTGTGGGTGGCACCATGGCTCGGCTGGTGGTGCTGGGTTCTATAAGAAAGCAGGCTGAACAAGCCATGAAGAGCAAGTCAATGAGCAGCCCTCCTCCATGGCCTCTGCATCAGCTTCTGCCTCCAGGTTCCTGTCCTGTTGGAGTTCCTATCCTGACTTCATTCAGTGATGAACATCAATATGGAAGTGTGAGCCTCAAATAAACCCTTTCCTCCCCAACATGCTTTTGGTCATGGTATTTCATCTCAGCAATAGACATCCTGACTAAGACAGTGGTCCAGGGTTTGGTTCTTGCTTCTGCCAGGTAAGCCTGTGGTATTGCTGTCATCTTGGACAGTATTTGGTGGATAGTATAGCTTACCTGTGGTGACGGTGGAGGGCTGTGGAATCAGCGTTATAATTTGTAGAAAAGGGTAGGGTCTTCTCCCCAGGGCTGGCATTGCCCACTGGGAAATCCTGTTGCTGTCTTATACAGCTCGTTGAGACTCATGGATGTGCTAGGATTCTACAATTTCACATTCTGGAATGGAAACATACTCAGAAACCCGGGCGTTTCACTGAGGATGGGGAATAAAGCCCGGATTCCTGGTGAGCTCTCCCAGCCCTTCCTTTCCTCCAGCTCTCCCACTTGTGCTCCGAGTCTTGTCCAGCCACGAGGCCAGCACTGCCCTCTTCACATGCACCTTGAGCCTTCTCCTCTTTGGACTTTAAATAATGATAATGCTTTTTATTTTAACCACAACAACGATTACTTCCATTCTAGTATTTACCAAGACCTGGATGGTACCAGGCACAGAATACTATTACAACCTACTTATATTGGCTTGCATTGCATGAATAAGCAGAGGAACTGAGATATCCTTGACCCAAGCCCAAGATTACTTGGCTTGTGAATGGGAAGCTGGGCCTCACCTCTGAATAGCTTGAAGCTGTAGTGGGAATAGGGTGGACCTACAAGGACCCTGCTTCATTCATTCTTTGGCTCTAACAACATCAATGGAGATCTGCCAGGAGCAGTCTTCAAAAACTTAATTTTAATTATGCAATTATTTAACAATAAATTTGGATAACATTTAGTGGATGAAGATTTCCTAATCTTAAATTAATATAACAATCTGTTCTAAATCATCCTATTAGCACTAATACTTTTGACCCCTGCTCCCTTGGTTTGAAATCTGTGCACACTGGGTCTTAAGTGGAAGTGGGGACCATCCCTTATCCATTTGTTTCCTGCGAGGCAGTGAACACATTTCTCTCTAGTGGCTGCCTAAGCTGTAGCTGTGGACTGGATCTCAAGAGAGCAAGGCCCAGAGACTCTAGAGGGTACTCCATCTCAGGCTGAAGGTCATCAAGTCCCTTGCAAAGGGACAAGGGCCAGTGAGCCCCACATGCCCAGGAGAACTTACATTCTGCGGGGCACACACTGCCTGTGCACCTCAAGGGCTGTGCTGTGATAGTCCTTGTACTAACAAGTGACCCCCAAATGTGCTGATCTGTCATTAGCTTCTGATTCTGTGAACCCCTGTTTCCGTTGACCCCTGCTGGAGATGTAAGGATGAGTGATTTAGGGGAGACAGTATGTAAGGTTCTTACTGAGAAGGCCGCTTTCTCAGGACTGTTCAGTGTTCACTACATGGCTGAGTGACTACATCTCAGCAACCTTTCTCCATATTCCAAAGATCCTCTGCACAGATGTCAGTACCACACCCTCCCAAATCCCATCCAAATATTCCTTTAGCATGCTTGCCCTGGGCTTTCATTCTGCCAGACCCGGAGTCAGTAGGGAACATCACGAGGACCATAAAAGTGACGTAAGTGCTGTCACAGGAGAGTTTGCAGCCCTTAGGGGAGAGGTAGAGTTATAATCACACACGTGAAATAAACTTCACTGACACTGAGAGCCATGGAGATAGATGTTCTTTGCCTTGGGGCTTTGAACTGTGCAGGAGGGTCTTGGGGTGAAGGCCTGGGATGAAGAGGGAGGTAAGAGCTCCAGGCAGAGGGCACAGACTGGAGAAGGCAGTGGTTGCAGGTGGAGGTAGAATTTGGAAATTCAGCCTTTCCTTTCCCTCTTCTCTCCCTCCACTTCCTTCTTCCCTCTCCTCTCCCCTCTCCTTTTCTTCCCTCCCCTCCCCTCTTCTCCTCTCCTCTTGTCCCTTCCCCCTCACTTTCATTTCTCCTTTTTCTCTTCCTTCTCCACTTTCTCGTCCTCCCTTTCTGTTTCTGAGATAGAATCCTTCCTATGTAGCCCAGGCTGGACTGAAATTTATGCTCTTCAAGTCTCTGTCTGCCGAATATTGCGATCACAGTCAACCACACTGCCTCCCCCTATTCCTTAAGTCAGTCAGTTAACAGTTACTGTTCTACGGGGGTTGTGCCACTGTATCCTGGCTCCCGAGACCCTGAATCCTTACAGTGAGGCCCACATTTGGTTGCCTAGAACCTATGGTCCCCCTGGTGGCTCAAGTACTTTTTGAGTACCCAGGCTATGAACCAGCTTCCTGTCACAGGGATGGCCAGGGGCTCCTGAATTTGGAGTTTGCATCTTGTGTAACCACCTGGGGAGAATGAGGTCATCGAGGGGGTGGGGTGATCTTGACTCTGCAACTCCCAGCATTGCAGGTGTGTGTGTGTGTGTGTGTGTGTGTGTGTGTGTGTGTGTGTGTGTAATAGGTCAGTGAGAACTAACAGAACATACCCTGGGCCCTATGCATCCCCAGTCTTTCTTTGCTAGGTGAGGCTGGGAGCTTTCTTTACTGTACACTCTCCGTTCAAGCCCCTTGCCTAGATCACAGAGGGCTCTGTGGGTATTTGAGTACACGTAGCAAAACTATGTCCATGTAGCAAACCCCTTGTGCTGTTTCTGAAATCCAGACACCTCATGGGCTGGGGTGGCGCAATTACGTGAGACAAGCTGCTGCAGCCTGCTCGGCTCTTCTCCCTCACTGGGTTTTCCTTCTTGGTCTCCCGTGCTGTCTCTTCTTTCCGTTTTTCTTGTAGTGAATGACTGTCCTGGCTCCTCAGTGACCGTCAAGACTCTTCCCCGAGATGATTTCACCAAATCTCCCGTCTTTAAATACAAGCCCTGGTGGCTCTCTCTAGCTCTGGCTGTTAGAGTCTTACAGCCAACTTTCTTATTTGATACCCACCCCGCTTCAGTGTTGTCTGTGTTGCAGACAGAGCCTGAGGCAGAGGTTCTGATGCGAGGGATTTATTGAGGGTAGGTAGGAGAGAGAGAAGGGCAGAGGGTAAGCAGGGTAGGGTGAGGATACAAGCTAAACACGGATTCTAGTGCCATCATGTCTGGCCTTGGTCAGACCTGGAGGGAGGTGGTCACGTAGCCTCTGAGGTACCCTCTAGTGGGGTGGCTGCCATTATCATGGTGGAGAGAGCTGCAGGACTTTCTTCAACTGGAGGTGGAGACAGCCTGCTGGAGGAAGAGAGTTGATAGGATGCTGAGAAATCTACCTTGTTGCTCTTCCCTGGCAAGCTTCTCCTTCTCCTCCTCCCCCTGCCTCTGCTATCCAAGCAAAGAGCACACTGCTCTCCGGTTTGCTCAGATTTACCCAGAGGTCACTCTTGGTTCCGTTTTCCCCTTACTTCACCCCTGTACTTGTTCTTTTAGGAATTCTGTTACATCTGCCTTTGAAGGTTGTTTCATCTGCACGTGTCCTGTGTTTCCACTTGTGCCTCCTGTGATAATTTACCTTAATTGTCAGCTTGTGTGGAGTGAGGAGTTGGACTGGAGATGGGTAAAGCACACCTCCAAAGTGTGTCTGTGATGTGGTTTCCAGAGACTGTTCGCTTAGGGGGATTCAGCTGATGAATGAGTTAATCCCTTGAAGGATTTGTAAGATAGTATTGTGACAGGTAAAAGGGAGGCCTAGTTGGAGGAAGTAAGTGTCTTGGGGGGTGGGGATGTCCTTGGTCCCTTCCTGTAAGTCTGGGATACCCTGATGTGAACGACTTTGCTCTGCCACACCCTCATACCTTGGCACCCTCACTGCGACGATGAGCGACCTCTGAGACCATGATCCTACAGAAACCCTTCCTTAACTTGCTTTTGTGATAGGGGCTGAACCCACTGCTCTACCTGGGGATACATCTCCCACTTTTAAAGTTGTTTATGCCAGGCATTTTGTCAGAGCGATGAGAAGACTAGTAAGCCATTCCACTTGAAATTGCTAGTCCTAATATCCTATTTGACCCCAAAGTTGTTTTTTTTTTAATTGACAAAATTTCCCTGTGTTTTTCATATGATATTTTGAAAAGTGCATGCATCATGGGATGGCTAATTAGGCTAGTTAGCATGTATATTAACTCACAGACAGTTGGAAGCTACTCTCTCAAGCATTTTTCAAGACCACAGTCCATTGTTACGTACGGTGCTTTGTTGTGTAAGAGATGCCCTGAGCTTCCTCCTGCAAGTGAAAGTTTGACCACTCCCCAGCCCTGTACCGTTTGCTTCTTTGCTTCTCCTTCATCAGCGGCTGGGGGATATTTATGTGTGATAGCAAGCATGCTATCCTTCTGGATATACAGCTCATCAGTTCCTTCTCGTGGTTCTTGGGAGAGAAAGTCCAACTCTTCATCATGGCGGGTGTCAGTCCTCAACAATCTCTCCCCTCATCCTCCCCTGACTCCTTCCGAAAGATAGGCTATACTCAAGTAGGCTGTGACTCTTAGATTTGTGCATGTTTTCTCTTCTGCCTGATCAGGAGGCAGATGAGAGGAAGGAGCCGTGAGCTTCCTTGTTTATGTGTAGCACTTAAGTTGACTTTCATGTATGTATTTAACTGTTCTCTGTCCTGTAAGGGAGCCTTTCCTCGGGCACATGATCCGGTAGTTGATGGTTCTCTCGCCCCGTCTTACTTTTTTCAGGGCACAGTTATTGTCTGAAACTGTGCTGCCCATTGGTTCGTATGGTTATCTTCTGTCCTGACTCCCCGGCATGTCAGCTGAACCCAGGGACTTAATGTTTCTGGCTCATTAAGCGCAATGGCGGGCACATAGTAGGCTCAAGGACTTGTTGGCTAAACACCTGCTCCCTAGGAGAAGCAAATGGAGGCAGGTAGAGCTGTGAGAATGGACAGTTCTCCGGAGTCTAGAGGGGCCCAGTCAAGGTCAACAAAGCTCCTTCCAGAAGGTTGGCTGTGGCTTAGAGGGGTTTCTTTCTCAACCCCTTTCTTATCAAAACTAGCAGAGCAGTAAATGAAACCCAGCTTCCTGCTAGTTCCTCCGACCACCAGAAAAGATAGAGAACTCTGGGAAGTGTTGAACTCACACAGAACAGTTTCCTGGATTCTTCCAGACACCCTGTCCCTGGGATATGCTTCACTCCTCTTAAGAGCCCTCTCTGGACCAGATCCAAGGAGCCAGTGGTAAAGACGGGCAACTTCTGGCTTGGTAGAGCCACAACTCTGATGGTGTGGAGCTGTGTGTTCAGGAACACGCATCACTCAGCCATGTTCTGGTGACAGCTGAAGAAGCGGGAACAGGTTTTCCTTGATGGGGTGATATTGAGGGAAGGACCCCCCCCCCCCCGTCAGAACTCTGGATTGTGTCTGGAGAAAGGGAGCCAGGAAGAAGCTTATCCAGAATGCATTGTACTTTGTGACCAGCTGGGTTGGTTCTCTGCATTTATTCTGTGCTGGGGGCCAGGGTGACCTGGCCCAGAGCTTCAGGTCAGGCTGAGGGCAGCACAGATTTCTGGGCCTGCCAGGGCTTAGTTTCTTGGAAAGTGTTGGTGGAAAGTGGGGTTCAAGGGGTCCAGCAACTGTGGGAGAGACTAGTTTCTCTCCCTCTTGGCTTTGGACCTCTATAGAGGGAAAATCAAATGCTCTTCTCTTCAGAGACAACCAAACCCCATTTCCTTATTTCCTTTATAAAAATTTGATTGAGGCCAGGTGGTCATGGCACATTCCTTTAATCCCAGCACTTGGAAGGCAGGCAGATCTTGGTGAGTTCAAAGCCAGCCTAGTCTACAAAGTGAGTTTCAGGACAGTCAGGATAGTTACACAAAGAAACCCTGTCTTGAGAAACAAGCAAACAAACAAAAAATTGATTGAAATTTTTCTACATGCATATAACATGTTTTGGTCAAGTCCACCTGTCCAGATTCTCCCCGTACAGTACACCCCCTGCAACGCCACTTCCATCCTCACCACCACTATTCCTTTCAATCTCATGTGTTCTCTAGTTTTAAACCTGTGAACTCTATGTTGTCCTTTGTGTAAGTATGTACACGGGCGTAGGGCCATCTCCTGAGACCAGGTTGACTCTCAGGGACTCCCTCGAGGAACACTGACTCTTCCCCTCCCAGTAACCATCAATCACCAATGGTTCTTCAGTTAGGGGTGGGCTTTCCTGGCTGCGTCCACACTGGGATTTTGTCTGGCTCCATCTTTCGCAGTCCTGTGCATGATGTCACGACTGTTGTGTGCTCATATATGTAACTGCCAAGCTATGTCCAGAAAACACTGTTTTGCTGAAGTCATCCATTACTTCCGGCTCTTACTGACTCTCTGCCTGTTCTTCTGCAATGACCCCTGAGCTTTGGGAGCAGGAGGTGTGTTAGAGACATCCCACTTAGGACTGAACACTCTGAAATTTCTTATTCTCTGCATCTTGACCAGCTGTGTGATGTGTGATTCCCCTCTGTATACTGTGAATATGTTTTATTACCATTGGTTAATAAAGAAGCTGATTTGGTCGAAGGCAGAGCAGAATAAAGCCATGTGGGAAATCCAAATAGAGATACAGAGAGTAGGCAGAGTGAAAGGGACGCCATGTAGCTGCCAAAGGAGACAGATGCCTGAACCTTTCTGGTAAGCCACAGCCTCATGGTGATACACAGATTGATAGAAATGGGTTAATTTACGATATAAGAGCTAGGTAGGAATACGCCTAAGCCATTGGTCAAACAGTGTTGTAATTAATATAGTTTCTGTGTGATTATTTGGGTCTGGAGACTGGGAAACATAAACTCAGTTTTCGTCTACAGTTGTGGGTCTTTGCAAAAAGAAGCTTCATAGAGAAGAGTTGAGAGATGTACTCATCTGTGGCTATAACAATAAGTCTTTAGGAGTCAATTTAATACTGGATTCATTTAGCAGAACAGTAGTGGGTTCTCTTCTAGGGTTTGTGGCCTACATAGCTTTGGGTTCTTGGCCCTGTTAATGGTGCCAGGCATGAGTTCTCTCTTGTGTTCTGGGTCTTAAATCCAGTCAGAAAGTGGCTAGTTACTCCCATAATGTTTGTGCCACTATTGCACTAGGGGACCTTTTCAGTCAGGCCAGTTATTATAGCTCACAGGTGAGCCCCAGATCTGCCCTTTGCATGGCCATATCCATCAATCTGCTCTTTTCCTCCTGCAATCTGTTCCTCACACGGACCTGTACCTGCCTTGGCCACTGTCTTCTTCTCTGGAGCAGGATGGCAACATAGGTAAGGAAAATTCAGAACTTGGTGCAGAATGGTGGGAAGTGTGCTGGAATCGTTCGCCTTCCCTGAGAGCTGTGGTCTATGATTCTTTTCAGGTGTGTTCAACCTACAGCCTGCCACATGGCACAGTTTCCAGGACAGCTCTGAATGCAGCCCAACACATCTGTAAATGATGCCATGTCGTAATATCAAATGGTTAGACGTCCCTTCCAGTTTACATGGTGACCACAATGAAGTCAGCTGGCCTCCCTAATATTCAGTTCATAGCCCGGGATTGTTTCTGGGCTGCTGCCAGAGCCTGAATGTGGTATGGTTACAGTGATGATGGCAATGACTAACTAATTCTGAGAACTTAGTCTATGCCAAGCATGGTTCTGCATTATTTGTGTGACTTTACTTGGACTCCACTTGGCTCAGAGCATCCTTGCAGGGCAGTTCATTCTGCGGGTGTGAGAGCTGAGGCACCGACAGGCTAAACGCATGGGAGAGCACATGCTAGAGCTCGAGTCGGAATCCCTGTGTTTGTTTCATGTGACCCTACCTGGCTAGCCTGCAGAGCATCCTTGCTTTGTCTACCCTGGACTGACTTCCAGTGCTTCTGCTTTATTCTGGAGCCTTCAGGGGGATGGGGCTGGCTTTTGGAGAGCATCAGCTTCTGAGTACTGGCTTTGCGTCCACGCTGGAGCCCCAATGTTAGACTGAGGGGCTTGCCCATTGCTGTGGAGTGTATGGGGTTAGCAGGGTAGGGAGGTGATAATGGAAAAGCCTCAGAGGAGGTGTGAGTTTGCTGGGACTTGGTTCTCCTCCAGTCATTGTTCTGGCTTTCTGAAGGGAGGTGGGAAGGGCCTGGTCTTCTAGGCTTGCTCATACCTGAACAGCGTACTTGGTAGAACTGAGAGGCCAGGAACTTCCAAGCTACTTCAGCCAGGGCTAATGGAACAGAGTTCCCTTATGTCATACAAAGTGAAGCTGAGTCCTGGAGGAATCAGAGCAGGGGATGAACAGATGGGTGGAGAGGTCAGGACAGGAAAGAGGCTGACAGAAGAACTAGGCAAGAAGGGAAAGGAGGGATGCTAGGCTCTGGGCAGTGGGATTGTTGCAAGAAAGAAGGGCCTTCAGGAGTAAACTCCAGGAGCTGGAGGCTATCTACCTGCACACACTCCACTCTGCCACTCAGAAAGCTGGTGCTGGCCAACTGCCTGCCAGGTCGGGAAGTAGAAGGTTAGGTTGACCCTGAGCAGCCCTCTTTCTCCTCCCCCTCCCCCTCCCCCTCCCCCCCCTCCTCCTCCTCCAGGAAGCAGCCTGTGTCCAGCTCTGATTTATTTTGAGACTTTTTTTTTTCTTGTCTGAATCAGAGATGGTTTTTCTTGGCAAATTACAACTTTTTTTTCAGAAAGAAAAATGCAGTCTCCTCATAGTCTGGGTCAATGTAATCCCTTGTTTGTTTATGCAGGCTCAGTGTGTTGAAGGACAGGGCCAGAGCCAGCCAGGGTGAGGGTCCTGCCCAGAACAGACAGCGTTATAGTGGGATCTGCAAACTCCAACTCTCTGCACCCTTAGTTCGTGATGGTCTGGAGGTTGGGTGCTGTCGCCTTTCTGTGTGTGCTCTACCTTGGGGGTTCCTTTTGTTAGACTCTTTGTCTTGTTCCTGGGCTCTTTATTTCAGACTGAAAGTGAAATAAGAGTGTGAGGGAAATCGAGGCGAATCCAGAATTCTCCCAACTTTATTTTACCCAACTTGTGTGGCCATCTGAGCCAGAGATATAACGTCACATATTGTCACAGGACCAGAGCCACTTAACTACGTGTCTAAGTACTTTCTCTGTGCTCCTCCTCCTCCTTCTTAGGTTTTTTTTTTTTGGACATGGATTCTCTGTGTAGCTCTGACTGTCCTGGAACTTGCTTTGTTGACCAGGCTGGCTTTGAACTCAGAGATCCGCCTGCCTCTGCCTCCTAAGTTCTAGGATTAAAGGTATGCGCCACCATCACCTGGCTAGTTTGTGTTCACACTTATTCTGCCCTTTTCATAATTTTCCCAAGTCTGTTTAGGAAAACACATCTCTCTTGTCCCCAGGTGTTACAGTGGACACTTGGGGTACAGCACAAGAGGGCATGGGTGCCTGGACGTCTGTATTCTGAAGGACAACTCTGGGGAGGCCTGGATCCCTCAGAAGAGCCGCTCATGACTGGCAAGTTGATAGGCCATACAGGAAGGGACCTTCTTGAGGTGACATCTCCTGACTTTGTAGCAACTGGTCAGCACCTGCTATGACAGTGCTCCTTAGAGATGCTGACCTGTGAGAAGAGGCAGAGGAGGAAGGCAGCTGGAGCACTTCCGTGTGCTCACGTTTTCCTCTTATGCACCCTACTCCTGTCCGCACCATCCAGTTGTCACTCAGGGCTGTCAAGGAACTAACAAACATAGCTACCATCTACCCAGTGTTTGCGGTGTGCACGGATTGCGGTTTCTGGACAGGGCATTGTTATTATTTTGCAAAGGAAGAACCGAAGGCTCAGAGAGGCTGGGTGATCTGCCTGATACCACCCAGCTAGTGAGTGGTGGAACCGGAGTTTGAGATTCTGCTCTTTCTAAAGGTCATGTTTTTGAATCTCATGCTTCATTGGCTACAGAACTGTCTGAGAAATGGAGTACATTCCGGGACATTGGGGTGTTTGTTTTAAGTAGATCTTTTGGAAGTCATGTGAAAGTTAAGTCTGGGCTCAGGGGAGGCAGGGGATTGAGGAAGAGAGAAATTTGATTTTCAGGAACTGTACACATCAGTCAAGAGCATCTTAGGTCTGAATTCAACACAAGTAGGACGCCTCTGTGGTAGCTGGAGCTCGGATGGCAGGCCTGTGGGGATGTCTCAGGACATGGTACATGTGGGATCTTGGACAGAGGAGTGGGGCTGTTAGTGGGTATGGGCAATGCAGGAGCTTGGATAGGCTTGTGGGGCTGTTTCTGGTGTGCTGTAGAGATCGGTGGTCCCTAAGTCACTTTGTTTTTTTAATGAAGAAACCCTTTTCTAGGTGAGCTGGGACATTCGAGTCTGACCTGGTAGGAAGATGATCAAGTTCAGCACCACACATGTGGAGACTCCCTTATTAAGGGGGTAGGGTCCAGAGCTAGGTACCCATTTGTATCAGTCAGGGATCCCTAGAGGAACAGAACTGATAGAATATACCTGTATCTGTATCTACATCTTTATCTACCTACCTGCCTACCTACCTACCTACCTACCTACCTACCTACCTACATATCTACATATCTACATATCTACATATCTACCTACCTACCTACCTACCTATCTACCTACCCATTTACCTACCTACATAACTACCTACCTACTTACCTACCCACTTACCTATCTACCTACCTACCTACATACATAATACCTACTTACTTACATATCTACCTATCTACCAACCTACCCACTTACCTACCTACCTACCTACCTACCTACATACATACATACTTACCTATATATCTACCTACCTATCTACCCACCCACATATCTACCTGTATCCAGAGAGTATTTATTAGAATGGCTTGCAGGCTGTGGTCCAGCTAGTCCAACAATGGCTGTCTAGCAACAAAAAGTCTAAGAATCCAGTAGTTGTTCAGTCCACGAGGCTGGTTGTCTCAGCTGGTCCTCAGTATGTACTAGAATCTGAAGGCGTAGGCTCTAATGCCAGTGGGAGAATGGGCTTGCCAGCGAGAGTGAGAGCAAGCAGGTGAAGAGCAAGCGTCCTTCTTCCATGTCCTTCATATGGGCTGTCAGCAGAAGCTGTGGCCCAGGCTAGGTGGATCTTCCCACCTCAAAAGATCCGGACTGAAGGTGTATCTTCCACTGCAAAAGATCCAGATTAGAACTGGGTCTTCCTACTTTGAATGATTTTATTAAGAAAAAAAGTCCCTCCCAGGTGTGCTCAGCTGCTCGGGTTTTAGTTCATTCCAGATGTGCCTGCTCCATCCGCCAGTTTACAGCAGGGGATGCTGAACACACCCCAGCGCTCCTCTTGTCCTTGTTTCGTGGTCACTCCTGGTTCTGATCATCACTGCTCCTGCCTCCCATGGTCCCCGCTGACGGTCTGCACCCACCCCTCACACCTCTCCAACCCTGTTTCTGAACCATTGCAGTGAGTCCCACGAGTGTGTTCTGAGTCCCTTCACTTGTAAAAGGTTATTTACTGTGCCCGTTTTCCAGGATGGATAGGTGTGCTCTACTGTGAGGCGAATCCGAGTCCTTTCTTGGGGAAAGTTATGTTTAAATGACCTGTAGCAAGCTATAGTTTGGGCAAAGGCCCCTTCTTCCCCACAACAGCCAACTTGGGTGGCGCGAAGTGGCCAGCTGTAGCCACTTCTGGGTTAGGTGGCAGTAGCTGGGCCCCAAAGCTGGACTTGGAAAGGTAGCAGGTCATTAGAGAAAGAATCAGGGGAGGACATCTTTGGACCTTGAGAGATGGATTGAGAGCAGCCTGCTGGCTGGACAGGGGGGCTTTAGGAACTCACTCTACTCTCACCCCCAGGGCCCAGGATGTTCTAGGCCTGCAGCAGGGAATGCAGGAGGTGACCCAGTTCCTCTGCATTTACTGAAGTAGGCCAGAGCCCAAGAGATTTCCAGACTCTTCCACTAAGCCTTCTTCCATGCTGATGTTTTCTTTCCATCCTCGCTGCCCTGGGCAGCTCAGGCCCCTGTCAACACCTCATGCTTGTGTTCAGCCCAGCGCCTCATCACTGGCCATTTTCTATGTGGCTCTCTGTCCTCTTTGGTTCAAGTCTTTCCTATGGCTAGAATAAGAAGCCAGAATCACCAATTTTGTGAGAGGTTTTCTTCCCCTAGCTCCCTGACCTGGGGGCGTTCTGGTCCTTAGTCTTCTCCCAGTGTTTTGACTCTAGCCAGTCAACCCTCCTCTGCATCCTGTTTCCCCTTTCCCCCTCTTCTCCCCTCCCTCTCTCCCCCTCTTCCTCCCTCCTCTATCCTCTTTCTGTCTCTCTCCCTCCCCATCCATCTCTTCCTCTTTCTTCCCTTCAGTTTGTGATACTTCATCAACATGATCTTCCTCCTCTCAGCCACAAGCATAGGCCATGTTCATGCTTCAGGGTGCGGCCTGAAACCCACTCCTTCCAGAGGGCTCCTTTATCACATAGCCCCCCATCTTTGTGCTTCCAACCCAGGGCCAGGGGGGGCCTTTGGGCAGTTCATTGAGGAGGTAGTATATAGCTCTTGCCTGTTGGTCCCTCCTCTCCAAGCAGACCACTGGCTTCCGAATCCTCTTTGACAGCCTAAGGCAAGCCCTGGGTCGGGTGTCGAAGGCATATCCAAGAATTAATTGGTGAATTGACCAACAGGAAATAACTTAAATTATAGTGTGAGGGATTTAGATTGGACTTAGGGAAGGACTTAGAAAGCAGTCAGCTGTCGTGGGAGGTGGTGGCAGAGCTAAATAGGCCCTGTTTGCAAAAAAGAATTCAGTGTCAGCAGCAGAAGAGTGTCTGCAAAAGGAGACTGGGGGACAGAAAGAGATGGAGCAGGTTTAATGTCCAATGCCCTGGAGCCCTATGCTTATTCTCCAGCTCCCAACCCAGAGAGGGTTGCCCTGCTGCCTGGGCTCCTGTAACTCTTGAGCTCAGGTCTGGGTGTATTGGGCTGCTCGGCTTACAGGCATGGGCACACCTCATCCCTAGGGTGTCTGCCTGTGGGCCAGGAACCTTTAAGGTGGGCCTGAAAAGGTGGAGATATTGGGGTCTAGGCCAGCTTCTGCCCTGTGTAACCTCCTGTGGAATGCCCGGGAGAGGGACTGGACTCTGTTGCTCAGCGCCTTGGGCGTTGTTCCCAGTGGCATGCTTAAGGGTAACCTGGGTACCACGGAGACATAGCTTCATGGTGGTTTCCCCAGAGCTGTCATTTCTGGTAACCCTGTGCCCCCTTCTGTCTCCTGGGGTTGGAAGAGAAAGGAACTGGGAATCGGGGAAACAAAGCGCCCCTTTGGGTTTCCCGAGCCGCATTGTTCACAGTCACAGCTCTCGCTTCTGTTTTCAGTGGCTAGATTAGGCCATTCAGGTTTTGTTTCACACTGTAGTAGCTCTGGGACCATTCCTTTCACGGTGGCTTTGTGGGTCTCGGAACTCCACTCTGTGCTGGAAGACGGAGAGAACTGTCAGGCAGGGGTGGTTGTCTCCTGCACACCCCACCCAGAGCTGCGATGGGCTGGGCTGAGGGTGGCAGGACAAAGGCATCCTGTCAGGCTAGACGTGTTGGAGGTGCTGGTACCTGTCCTGTTTCTGTCATCTCCTGTCACCCCACAAGACCATCTGAGCAATTCTGGGATGAGATGCCAGTGATTAGTGGGGGGAGGATGAGGAGATGGCTCCCTGGATAAAATGCTTGCAATGAGATAGAGTTTGAATCCTCAGCTCCAAAACAGATGCTGGGTAGATGTTGCAGCTTGCCCTCAATGCTGGCATGCAGAAGGCAGGGACAGGGAATTGTCAGAGCAAGCAAGCTTGTTAGCCAGACAGGCAAGCTCTGGGTTCAAGGGAGGGGCCCTGCCACAGCGTACAAGGTAGAGAGGGATCAAGGAAAATATCCAACTGTTGTGGGAATTTGGTCTGACATGTCAATGGTGTTGGGGTGACTAAACCCTATGGGCGTGGTCTTCTCTGGGTATGTGACCGGATAAGAACTAAGGAGCCAGGGTCACGCGCTCTCGCTTGGACCAGGACGATGTGGGACTGGCAGAGCTTGGAGTTCCTTTGGCCCTTTGGGAAAGAGATTATGGTACAGCGGCAGAGAGCTGGTTGCCTGGAGTCCTCCTTCTGTCTTGTAATCACTGTGCATGGATTTGATTTAATAAAAGGTAAAACAGTCCTCAGATTTCTCGCTTTATCCAACAACCTCTAGCCAGCCCTGCCCACCCCCCACAAAGGTACACAATGCACTCCCCCCTCTTGCAAAAGACTAGAGAAGCCTGAGAAGTAGTCTCCAGACTTCTTGAAGGCATCCAAACTCTCTTGCATACAAGCAAGTTCAATTCTCAGAAGCCAGATGCTGGGGAAACTGTAATTATAAGTATGTGTTGAAAGACGAAAATTGAAGCTGTTCTTTGAGCTGTATATATAGAATAATACAAGCGACCCCCAAAAGAATAAATGTTGCTGCAAAATACTTTTTTTTTTATTAGATAGGGAGGGTTTAATTCTGTAACCCAGGCTGACTTGGAGCTCACTTTGTAGTCAAGTCTGGTTTCCAACTTGTATAATCCTTCTGGCTCAGCCTCTAGAGTGCTAGGATTATAGGCGTGAGCCTATATATACCTGGCTGCAAAATGCATCTTTAAAATAAAGGCGTTTGTTTTTCCGTGCTAGAGCCAGAACCCAGGGCATCACAGTGGTAAGTGAGTGCCCTACCACTGATTGGAACACTCCCACAGCGAGGTTTTGTTATCTTATTTTTTTTTTTACTTTAAGCCAGAGATCCTTGTGGGATCTAAAAATAAAAGATAAGTATTTATACTGGTAATATTAACTAGTTGTAAGATTTGGGACAGCAGTCGTAGGGCTGGAAAGTCATTATCACCGTGTCTACAATACAGAAGTCATTTCCCACTACAGTTAGCAACATTGTATTCTTTTTTAATTAGAAACTTTTTGAAATTTAAAATAGTTTCCATTCCTTTCTGCTATGGTACTTTCTACTCCCATGGGCTGAAAAAAAATCATTGTGTTATGGAATTAGAAAGAAACATAATCACACAAATATGAGCCACGGAGAAAACTGTCCATGTCTCAAAATAGCCAGAGTTAGCTTTGTTAGCAGACTCATCCCTGGGATCTTTGCTAACCTCGGGGAGAGTGTGTTGACTATGGAACACAGTTTGGAGACTCTAATTTGGTTGGTAGGAGCAGTCATAGCATAATCACACCTAAGATTTACCAGACATTTGTATGAGCTGACACACATTTGATGTCTTCAGAATAACTGTCCACTCCGGAACTGCTCGTGCTCGTATTGTTGTCTTAACAGATGGGGAAACAGAGGCACATAGTGGGATGTATCCTGACCAAGGCCCAGGGTCTAAGAGCAGGATTTCAGGTCAGGTCTGCTAAAAAAAAAAAAAAGAAAAAGAAAAAAAAAAAAGAAAAGGAAAACAACAACCCACGTCCTTTAACATGTGCCTGGCATTTCCTGGCAGCACAAAGCCTTCCCAAGTAGTAACACCTTCACCACTGTGCCTGCTAACAATGGTCCAGATGATGAACAATTAGGGTACTGAATTAGGCTGATATCCAACCCTGCTCTGTTCCTGGCCCGTGAATGAGGACGATCCCTTTCTTTCCCATGGGAAAGAGAATGGCAGAATTGCCTCTGAGGTTTGTCTGTCACATTGTAGGGTCAGCTCATTCTGGAGACAGAGCAATCCCAGTCCAAACGGGGGAGGGTGGGGGAGGGCAGAAGAGGGGGGGTGGTGCCGGCCCACAGAGATGGAAGCATTGGATTCCTGGCAAGTCACTGGTGGGATTCAAGTGCTGAGGTCCGAGAAAGACTCAGAATCGTCACTTGATCCTCTATTTCTCCTTTGCACCCCTGCCTCGGAGCTAAGGATCGTATCTGGGGCCTGGTACAGGCTAGGCAAGGGCTGGACCACTGAGCTCCGCCCACAGCCTTCCTTTTAATTTTTGTTTGTGTTTATATTTTCCAGGCTGGTTTCAAACTTAGTATATGGCTGAGCTAGTCCTTGAATTCCTGATCCTCCTGCTTCCACCTCCTGTGTGCTGGGATCCCAGAGATACAGCACGCTGTCTGGCATGCTGCCTTGCCTTGTTTGGGGTGGATGGTGAGGATAGGGAGAATGCTGTTGCTAGGGTTCTCAGCAGTTTATCTTTCCCACTTAATTATGCAAGGATATAACCATATCAGAATAAAAACCAGAAGCTACTGAGCCTCATGTAGTCCAGGGCTGGGGACTAGGTCTCTTGGGTCATGCTTTGGTCTCTGATATCAGGATGTTATGGAGTCACAGGTCTGGGTTTAAATCATGACTGCTTTTGTCTTGAGAAATTGCTTGATGTCTCTCAACTTTTCAATCCTCAAGATGGCATACAAAATATTGCCTTTGTGGGGTTGGAGAGATGTCTCAGTGGCTAAGAGCACGTGTTGGTCTTGCAGAGGACCTGGGTTCGATTCCCAAGACCCACACGGTGGCTCACAGCCTTCTGTAATTTCAGTTCTAGGGAATCCCACGGCCTCTCTGATCTCCACAGACACCAAGTACTCATGTGGCGCACAGATATACACGCAGGCAAAACACTCATGCATAAAATAAAATAAATAAATCTAAAAACGTGCCCTCTTGGGTTGTCAGGATTCATTAAAATCATTTACTTAAAGCCCGCGGCCTTGTGCCTGGCACATGGAAGGCATACAGTAAATGCCCCGAAAATTTATTTCGATTGTGACCTCTTCCTCTCCAGATCCCTCGTAGAATGCTTTGAAATTTTAGCCCTGCAATTAGCTGTTTTATGGTCCAGGTCAGATAAATCTAGTCTCCTTTCTTGAAGCTTCTGTACTGATGTGTGATGTGTGGAAGCTGTTTTCTGGTGGATGCTCAGAATCCTCCCCCCCCCACACGTAGATTTAGGTCTGGCATAGAGAATCTATCAAAACCCAAACTGCTTCTACTCTGTATAACATCATTAGGGCACAGGGATTATCTTCTATGGAGATAAGGTAATATTTAAAAATTGTGTTTTTTGAGGGGTTGGAGAGATGGCTTAGCTGGTAAACTGTCTGCTCTGTGAACTCTAGAACCTGAGTTTGAAAGCATAGTACCCAGGTGAAAGGCAGCCATGGGGCTGTAAATCTGTAATCCCAGCACTGGGAAGACAGATGCAGGAGGAGGAGGATTCCTGGGGTTTGATTGACAACTGATCTAGCTGAATTGGTGAGCATCTGATGCCAACACACACACATTCCAACACATGCATTCCAACACACACACACACACACACACACACACACACACACACTCGCACTTTTTTTCCCCCCTATTTTCCTTGTAAAAACCAGTTTCTGTCATAGGGTCAAGTGCTCTAGCATACCTTACCTTCACACCGTCCTCTTGGGGGCTGGACTGGGAGGCAGTCAGCCCTGGATCCTGACAAAGCCTGGATCTGAAACGCTCGGGCAACCCCTGCAGTCTACCCGGTGGCCCTCAAGTTCTACTTTCAACTGATTTTCTGGTTTCTCTTTAGACTAGTCTTGACCTGCTCTGTGCATGATCAGGACTGGAGTCAGAAGGGTCCTTGTGTGCCCAAGAGGAACTTTCGCCAAAGACTCTGCCATGTGTGAGTGTCTGGTTCGTCAATGACCCGAGCTCTTTGCCTGGGACGTGACTCAGTAGCTTAGCCGTACCGAGTAACTGAAAGCATCCACATACACTTGGAATATGGACGCAAGGATTGTGGAGACTCGCCACAGTCCAGGAGGGTCACATGTGCTCCTTGCTATACTCAGTATCTGGCCTGCAGACTGAGAATGCTAAATATTTGTTAAGTGAATGAACGGGACAAACTGTGAGGCTAGGATGTAAAGCTACCTTGCGAAGTTTGAATTATTCTGCAAGGAAGTACATACAGAGGGACTTTTGCTCCGAGGGCATCTTTAGGACTAAATAGTCTTCTGCTTCTCTTCCACGTCTGGACCCAGTGCTGCTTGTCCACTGAGGTCTCATTTTTAACTACGTGATTTTCATGTCTTTCCCATCTCTCCCGCTGGCAACCTTCGCTCTCCATCTCCACGTCTAGTGGGATGGCTGATGTGCCCTTGAGGGGCTTCTGGGTGCTCCTGCCAGGCCTTCCCATTACTCCTTTGGACTGAGAGACAGGTCATCCTAACTGTGGTAGGGTGTTTAGTGTTGCTTCTGTAGAAAAGGCCATGGCAGGTGGGCGGGCCCAGTGATGCCTGAGACAGCACCCGGGCTCACAGAACTAGTGATATCATGTGGGGAAGATTCTGTCTGGCTCTGCACCAACTTCACGAGAGCTATTGAGTGTGATGTCCTAGGATGAGAAGCTCACTCAGTTTTCTCAAGACCAACCAAGCCCTCCTTCGCTTCCTATGGTCAAGTTTGGAAAAGTGTCTTCCAATCCCTGGCTGTGGATGGACCACTGATGGTTGGACTTTGGTGATCCGGAAGTGAACCGGAGTTGAGGAGAGATTGGACTTGGAAGCAACCCATGTTAAAGGCAGCATGGGTCGACCTGCCCGGAGTCCTTGTATAATAGGCATGTTGTACAAAACTTGGGGACGGCAGAGAAGTGCACAGAGGTTATTGAGCCTATGTTTGTTGGATGCTCTGCCCTGACTTTCAACTTTGTAATGTGAACTTGCCCTGGTTAAAATGCTTGAGAATTCCTTTGGAAGCTTCTCGAGAATGTTCAGTACAGAGTCTTTGTGGGTGCTGTCTCTGGTGTCTGAAAGCAACGAAACTCAGCACTTTGGGAGAGGTTGGTCTTGCTTGGTGCCTCCACAGGCTCCCCAGAGCAGCTTCAGCTCACCCTTGCTTTCTCATCCTCCCGGGACTGCTTGACAGATGGGACCCACTAAGGGCAAAGCTAGTTTCTGTCAGGCTGTCTAATCCCTTGTTTGTGGGCAACTTCGAGTTTATATGCCTAGAAGACATTAAAAAAGGTCTTCGCCAAACACATCCAGGTTTCCATTCTTCAAGGAAAGATGCTGTCTCTGGCCAAGAACTCAAAGGCTTAGGGCATGGGAGACTGGTTCTTACTCTTCAGGAGTGGGTTTGCTTTGATTGCCACAGGTGACCCCCACCCCCACCATTCCTGCCTGTAGAACTGGTCATGGTTTTATTTACTTTTCCTTGGCCCAGTTTGGGTCAACAGGATTTCTATCCTGCTCAGAACAGCCTCACACTTGTGTGAAGTAAGACAAACCCCGGCCCTGGACAGCTGTAATCAATCCTTGTCTGGGGGACACAGTGGGGATTTTCAGCTGGAGATGGTCTAACAGCCCCAGGTTTACCGTGGCGCATGGTAGTTTCGCATGGGCCAAATGGTTGCTTTTGCCTCTTAGTGCCTCTGCAGGCCTTTTGGATGTGCCCATGGGGATATAGACACATGTTCATATGCACACAGGTGCTCCTGCATTGGGTGATCTGAAGCTGGGCTCCAGTACCGCAGGGTTTTAAGAGGACCGTGGGGATTTCAGGAGAAGGAAG
The DNA here is from genome assembly GCF_014885135.2 of Alexandromys fortis. Lineage (NCBI taxonomy): Eukaryota > Metazoa > Chordata > Mammalia > Rodentia > Cricetidae > Alexandromys > Alexandromys fortis. The sequence goes on along the minus strand of NW_026067982.1, from coordinate 388,325 downwards.
TGAGATTTACCCTGCCGAAAGCCCTGATAAAGCTAGCAGAGCCCGGGATTTCCTCTTCTGCTCTCTTCCTTCTGCTCTTGCTCAGCGTCGTCCCCAGGGCTCCGGGCTGGAAGTGAGAGGATTTCTTTAAGTGCTATGGATAGAGCATAGCCCCCTGGTTATCCCCTTTCCCAGTGAAAATGCTCTAGCGTGCAGTGGGTGTGAAGATGAGCCTCTCTGTGTGCCCCATGATCACGCCCTTGTAAAATGCGTGCCAGCGATGACCCTGTGACACTGGATGCATACCAGCTTCTCCATTCAGTCATGGTAGAACCATGAAACCATTCCCAGGGGTTGAAAAAGTGTGATCCCCCCCCCCCCCCCCCCCCCGTCTTCTCCCCCCCCCCCCCCCGCCCCGTGTTCTCTCACCATTCCATTTAGGATTTAGGCAGGTCTTTTATTGTGGTGGGCTAGAATGAGGCCGATTGAGACCCCTGTGTCAGTGAGAAGAGTGAGCAGTAGAGAGGGGCCTGTCGTTCAGTTTGTGAGCAGACACATACCTTCTCAGGTCGGAAAGTGGACAGCAGCGATACCAAGGGTGCCAAGCGGTGGACTTGAGAAGGCCAAGGGCAGGATGGGAAAGGAGTATATGTCAGAGTAAGTGGCCCAGTTGACAGGACGCTGTCGGGCGGTTGCTGTGTTAGGGCTGGCAGTAGGAAGACCATGGGGTGGGAACCCACCCGGCATGGCTGGCCCAGTGAAGAAGGGACCAGTAGTATCTGTGACTTCTGTGAGTGTCACGAGGGTTCACTAAATATGGTCTCTTTTCACCTCATGTGGGGACCATATTGCAACTTCAAAGAGCTTGCTTCCAAGGGCATAGATCTCCAAAGGACAGGAAGGCAAACTTCCATTGCTATTGTTTTGGATGTCCCAAAGGATTTTCCCTGAGTGTTCTGATTGTGTGTATGTGTGTATGCATATGCATGTGTGTGTGCTCACACATGCGCATGTGGCCACGTGGTCATAGAATGGCTATTCCTACGCTTCAGTTCATGGACAGGCCCTTTTATTTGAGAGACTGTTAACTCCTAACTCTTGCAGCCCTCCCCTTCCCTCTCTGGAGCAACCCTCGTTAGCTGCCTTTCAGCTGCCTGGTGAGTTACTGGGGCATTCTCTTTCCTAGTCATCCCGGAAGTTGTTATGCTTCCCCATGCCGTCATTTCGGAGAGCTTATTTCTGCATTGAAAATGGCTGACTTTGTGGATGGCTTGAGTATTTCCTACACAGGGCTCTGGCAAGTTCTTCCTACATTCAAGGCTGCCCCTCTGAAGCTCATAGCCAGCTAAGTAGACCTGGACTCCCTTGGCAACTATTCTTCCTGCTGGTATTTTTATCTCTCCAACTTGTGGTTACAACCGAGTGCTACACTGACATTTATTCCAAATTGCAAAGATTTCAAGACTCTCAGTTGTTCAAACAGTCCTTTTGTTCCTTACTTTGAGGTGACTTAGACACTTCCACAAACGGGTCACACCTTTCCCCTTTGCCCAAGGGACACTCATTGCTGGCTGTACCATCGTAAGAATGTGTAGGTTGTATGCCGGGGGGGAACTACTTACCAGCTGCTGCTAAAGCTGTTGATTCAGGTGCCAGAGCGGCCTAGACTTCATGCCGAGGTGGGGACAGGCCTCTACATCATTTCTGTGTCTCTTTGTCACGTAGGCTGAGACAGCTCTGTGGGTGCTCAGAGTCTCTCAATGGGTCTTTAATCTTTTCAACACCCCTTTAGGCTTCCATACCTCCCACTTTGCTCAGAATCTATTCCCATGTAATAGTATCTATTCCCCATGTCACCAACACTGTTTGTTTCTGAATTCTCCAAGCTGCAGGGCTCAGTCCCTGCTCAGAACCGAGCTGGATTGGGATCAGCCCTGGTCGTGGTCGTTGGTCCTGACTAAACCCGCCGTCTCCCAGGTGTGAAACACATGTTACGTACCGCTGGGAGTAAAACCCAACGGTGGTAGGCTAGAGCATGGCACGACAGGGACAAGCGACGCTGCCCAGTGTTGCCAGCAGTCTGGATGCCCAGTAGCATGGTAGGTATTTCTCAGTAATGATCCAGGGAACACATCACTGGGCAGCGCTTGCTGCGGTTCTCAGGATAACCTTGTAAGCAGCCCTAGCCATGGTTGAATAAGCTGTTCCTGCCATCTGGAGAGACAGAGCCAATTTAGCAAGCCCTTATTGCCAGGTGTGTGTCATAGGGACCAAGGGCAGAGCACTTAGAACAAAGCAGGCCCTCAGGAACACCTTCACTGTCCTCTTGGTCTCTGCTTCCCACAAGGCCAAGTCCTCCCTTGTATCCCCACAGTCTCTTGGATGACCCCAAGTACACGACCGCCCTATGGCTCCCTGCTCATGCTATCAACTAAATCCTAACTTTCTCCTAGTGCTAGTGGTCTGATGGGATTAGAAAGCCTGGGTCCCGGGTTCTGTCCTCTGTTTATTTGATTTGAAACATGAAGTTTTATTTGTGCTGTTGGAAGAGTGAGTGACGAGGAAGGGGTGGGCACCTGGCTTTTTGCAGCTCTTGTTTCTTGAGTTCTGTTGGCTGGTATTTAGTGACTGGGCCTTTTAACTAGGTAGTTAGTGACTCAGGATGGTGATGGGAAAACAAAAACAAATGCTTTGCTTCTTTGACGAAAAGGTTTGATGCCCTTTTGGTGCACAGAGACTGAAACCCAAAGGGAGTTGAGGCTGTGAGACTCTTTTCACCCAGTAAAAGGCAGGCTGATAGCATCCCATCGTTCCCTTCCAGGCCTCATGGAAGCCCCGCAGGGAACGATGGAAGCGTTGCCTAGGAGACAGCAGACCCTTCCTCTGTAGATAGCTGCTCAGTTTCTAGAGCTCTTAGGATGACTGGTGGCTTCAGACTCCTCCCGGTGCATTGCTTGCTTTTTAGCCTGAGACAACCAGCTCCGGGGGAGAAGGCGGCACATTAGGCTTCAAAAGTCAGACTTGCTATGGCGAGTCTGAGGCTCTTGGAGGTTGCCCGTGGCTTCAGGTTTGACACTGCTTGAGCCCAAGCACACCCCGTTCTTTTCATTTCTCCCTCTGCCGTGATCAAGCTCCTTGTCATTTCTTCCCCGGCCCTGCTGGATATTTCTAGAACTCCGGTCTAATCTGGTCCTTTACTTCCCTTCCATGACTGTCAGTTGTCTAAAGGTGAAATAAAAAGAGGGAGCTTTGGGTTTTTAGAGCCCTGTAAAATGAATGCCATGCTCAACATGGCCCTAGAGTCTTACTTCTTCCCCACAAGGTCATTTCTGAACTGTAGCTTGAAATCAACTTGCTCTACCCTTCCTTGTTCCCATGACTTCAGGTTTTTTGACAATGCTGTCTACTTGTAGAACCCCTTCATGACCCAGGTTTCAACCTCCTCCCTAAGAAATCCTCCCAGATCTTCCCAGTTTGAATTCATCTCTCACTGGGGACTCTCTAGAACCCAGGCAGCTGCTTTGTCCCCAGAACTCAGTGCAGCCACGGGATGTCACAGACACCTAGCAATTCTTCCCTGACCAGATACCTTCTTTTTTCCCTTCTCCGCTTCCCTCTCCCCCTCTCTTCTCCTTTGGAAGAGTTAGCTGGGGTCTTGGATCTTTGGCATCCCATTTTTACACATCGTGTTGTTTTGTCTGCTTGAGACTGGTCCCTGCCTCCTGGATGCTGGTTTCAAAATTACAGTTCCCATGGAGTTGGCTGTACCCATGTGGGTCTTTGCAAGTAGATTATCAGCTTTTGGGCCCAAAGCCTGCATTCTTGTTTATTTTCATAATCCCCAGTGTACGTAGTGCGATGCCTTGTGATTAAAGGATGTGGATGGAGATGTCTAGAAGCTTCTCTGAGTGCCAGTGGTGGGGGCTCTGAGGGGCCTTTCAAAGCCAACGTTCTTAGGAACTATTTTTATTTAGTTTTGTGTTTTATGTTTTTCTTCTTTTTGTTTATTGACATGTAAGTTACCTGCAGCGCAATCGTTGTTTCTAGGCATGCCCTTCTGTGAATTTTAATAAATCCATAGCTGTATAGCAACCACCACCATCAAGAGAGAGAGAACATTTCCACCCTCCTTCTTTTCCAGGTCCTGGCAATCACTGATCCGATTTCTGTCTGTTTAGTTTGGCCTTTTCCAGAACATCACAGAAATAGAGTCATTTGCTCTGTTGATTTTGATTCTGTCTTCTTTCACTTAGAATAATAATTCATTGGAAATCTGACGACCTAAGTCCTGGCCCACATTACATGTATACTGCCTTTGTGGCTGGCATGGGGTATGGCTTGTGGGGTACAGATGTGGTAGATGTAAGTTGCAACGTGGTGTCCTTCCTAGCTGCTTGCTCAAATCTGCTGAGCCACACATTGTCCTCGCTGGTGTCCCCTGGTGAAAGTGTCTTCTTCCTGGCTTTGGCTCCGGATGGTCACAGCGGAGTAGGGAAGCTATCTGGGTGGGTGAAGCGACCATTAAATTCTTCCCTTGGGGAGGGGGTGGTGGTGGGGTGACAAAGGTCAGGCTTCTCCTGGCTAAAACAACAGAAGTGGTTCCAGCTGCCCCGCAGCTGGAGGTGTGTGTGTGTGTGTGTGTGTCTGCTTTCCCTCAGCAGTGTGAAAAGCCCTTTAATGGGGGTGTGCTGTTGTCAGGTTGGTGGTGGAGGTGCACGGAGGAAGAGCAGAGCAGCAGGCTGCCAGACCTCCCCTTCCCTTTGACCTCTCTTATCGCCATTCCTCCATCTCTAGCGGCCCTACTCTGAAGCTGCCGGTCAGGGCTCTCCTTTGCACCTGTGTAAATGCAGTGGCCATGGGGTCAGGGAAGGGTGAGCGAGAGCTTGCTGAAGTGGGGGTGTGAGTTTTACCGGGGATGACGGATCTGATGGTGGGCAGGTGAGTGATGCTTTAACGGGAGGCTGCTCTTTGTCTCAGTGACGCGGCCCCAGAGGAAGAAGCCAAGGTCTGCCATGACAGATGGAAGAGCAAGGGACGAGAGGCAACTGGTCCTTTGGCTGGAGGAGAGGAGATGGCAGCTGGACCCCACTTTGAGCATTTTGTACAATGTGTTTTGGTCCCATTTTGTCCTCTCTCAGCTTACAGACCTCAACTCCCAGGCCCATACCATCCCCACTTCTCTACCCACCCAACTTCGTGTTCTCATTTTCCAGAAAAGCCCAGCAGTCTAGTTTGTGCTGTGTATAAACTCCCGGATGTGTGTTTTCTCACTGGAGCGTGGCCCACCTACCAGGGACTACACTCTTAAAAACCAAACCAAACCGAACCAAACTGACTCTCCTCTCCCAGTAGCTATTAATTATCAATAACTCCTCAACTCGAGGTGTAACTATGCCCAACCCATTTCTCCATGGCTGGGGTTGGGTCTGGCTTGAGTTTGCACACATCTTGTATATACTGTCACCACTGTTGGAGTTTCTATGTATCACTGCCTTACCGCATCTAGAAAAGTTTCTTTGTCGTCATCCACTGCTTCTGGCTTTTGCCTTCTTTCCATCCCCTCTTCTGCCATGATTTTGCAGCCTTGGGAGGAGGCTTTGCCCTTTTGTCTCAGGCATTCACTCCAAGAGGACCATATTCCTTTTTGATAGCAAATTTACCAATAAGAAAGGCTAAAATCTTGAGGTGACCATTGAGGAAAACACTCCTCTTTTAAGGAAGCCCCCTTTCCTTCCAAAGCCCCGCCCTCCTCTCTCTGCCAATCAAGAGCTCAGCATGGCTTCTTGCCCCTTGGCTGGCCTCTGCAACTCCTACATTGAGCGTTGAGGGTGCCAATGGTGTGAAGTGAGAGGGTCTGGCCGCTAACACCAGACCTAGGGGACTGTGTTACTGAACTGTGTTAGTTTTCTCGTGCGTGCTCTCCTCCCCATTCATCCGCTTAGTGATGCTACTGTAAGGCCTGTTTGGGTAAGCTTCCTGCTGGATAAAGGGCGACCAGTGGCGTGATACCCAGATCGTAGGTTCTACTTATGGGGAGCTTCCAACCTAGTGTACAAGAAAAGTGCAATAAATGAGTCATTTAATCATAGGTCCCAGTGAAGGGGAGAGGGCAATATGGAGGCTTGTGCCCAGGCAGTGGTATTTGTCCTGGGCGAAGAGGAGGACGCGGGAGTCTGTGAGGCAGAGACATGTTTCAGGGAGGGTGCTCAGCATGTGCAGGGTCCTGAGGCAGGAAGGGGTGATCCAGCTGTCCTATAACTGTGATGGGCTCCTCATTTATCCAGCAGGCACATGGTAGGGTTGGTCACCTTCCCTTCCTCCCAGGAAGGTAAAGTGGGCCCTTGCAGACATAGATAATTCCCTGTTATTGTCTGCATCTGTGGAAAAGTGAGTTCAGCGCAGCAAAACCCTGACTTAAAAAGGAGTCTCTTTCACCATCTGGCCCTTGTTCTCCACCAAACGCACGTGTCCAGCAGCTGTCAGAGAAGCCAGCATGCTAATGATGCTGGCTGCGCAACTGTCAGCTTCCCACCCTGACACAGACTCATCGCGGGCACAATAGCTCAGGTTCCAGCCCAACTTGAGGGTGAGACAGCTCTCATCCAGGATGGCACAGAGACTTCTCTCAGCTCTCTGTAAGGAGAGTGAGGCCATGCTCACGGAGCCTGAATCTCATGACCGTCTAGTGACTCCTGCTTTGGGACAGGCACACTGTCTCAGCCACAATGGCACACACCTTTCAGTGACTTGGGAATTTTCTTTTTTCTTAAATTATTGCGGGATGGGGGTGGGGTGACACTATTTTAGGTTAGACAAGAAACACGAGCTAGAGATAGATAGATAGATAGATAGATAGATAGATAGATAGATAGATGATAGATAGGTAGATAGATGATAGATAGATAAATAGATAGATGATAGGTAGATAGATGATAGATAGGTAGATAGATGATAGATAGATGATAGATAGATAGATGATAGATAGATAGATAAATAGATAGATGATAGGTAGATAGATGATAGATAGATAGATAGATGATAGATAGATAGATGATAGGTAGATAGATAGGTAGATAGATGATAGGTAGATAGATAGATGATAGATAGATACATAGATAGATAGATGATAGATAGATGATAGATGATAGATAGGTAGATAGATGATAGATAGATAGATGATAGATAGACAGATAGATAGATAGATAGATAAATAGATAGATGATAGATAGGTAGATAGATAGATAGATAGATAGATAGAAAGGCATGTGGGATGGCACAAGCCTTTTGAAATCCTCAAAGCCCTCTCTCAGTGACACACCTCCTCCAGCAAGGCCACACATGAAAGGATCTTCTTATCTATGACATTTTAGGTTGAAGTTTGATATTTATCTGTTTAGTCTTCAGACATGTATTGAGCAATTGCTTTGGGTTAGACATTGTGTTATTCCTTACATATACAAAGAGAAATAAGGCTCAGCCTTTTATATATATGTAAGCTGATAAATATTAATGCAGTGTTGAGGGTTTTTTGATAGGTAATGATCACAGTGCAGTAAGATCTCCAAGGATGCTAATGCTTAAAATATGAAAGTGTTTGCTATTTAAAATTTTATTTCATTAAAGTCTATTTATTGATATATGTGGGAGGGGGCATGCTTAAGGAGGTCAGAGAACAACCCGTGGAGTCCTCCTCTCCTCCCATCACGTGAGTTCCAGAGACTGACAGGTTGTCATGCGTGGCAGCAAGTGCCTGCTTAGCTCTCTTACGATTCTGTGTGATGCTTAGATGATAACTTCAGGGGCAGTGTGGAACTGGAACTTAATGGGAAGGGAAGACCGGGGTCCGAGTCAAACAGGTGAGCTGTAAAGGACTAAATGAGTCAGGATGGATACAAGAGTCCTAGCCAGCCCTCGGCTATTCCAGACATCCCAGATAAGGCCAGCAAGGGGGAAGCGCAGTGCATGGTCCAGCATCGGCCAAGCTCCTGGTCAAACGCGATCAAGCTCACTGCCTCTGCTGCTACTATGTGGAGCAGAAGAACCTCCCAGCTGAGCCCTGCCAGCCTGCAGAGTTATGAGCAACAAATGGTCCAAAGCTATTAAACGCAGGGGTAGTTTGCTTTCTAACAATAGATAAAAAGGAAATGAAAAGGAGCTGCGCTATATGTGAATTCATGGGGGGGGGGGGAGAAGCCTCAAATTAGTTTGCATTTAGTTTGTGATATTTGAGTATGCTATTACAAGGAGAGATGTCACTCCTATTCCGTAATGCCGGCTTCATTCTCCCAAATCCACGGACTGGATTGTTTAGTATGGCTTCTGCTACCTCTTTAACAATAAAAAACATCTCTGTTATCAGATAAACACCTGTTTAAAACCCTAGCTGGGATATGAAGCTGGAGAGAGCTCAGTGGTTAAGAGTGTTTCTGCTTTTCCCAGAACCACACACCCAGACACACACGCACGCACGTGCGTACACAACACAATGATGATAAAATAATAAAATTGCAGATGGATGTTAAGTCTAGGGAACAGTTTGCGTTAGAAAGCATTGCATTGGACATCTCCTCCCAGACCGAGCCTTAGGCTGGCTCTGTTGTTCAGTACATTGTCACGAAGGCTTGAAGTCAAGTCTGACACAGCTTGCGGTGTTGGGGTGGTCTCTTCAGGCAGAAGCTGCGGCTGAGGTTTTTGACTCTGCTCTGCGGGAGACCAAAGGCAGGGACCAGCGTCTGTGCATTTCAGATGGAAGGGATGATGGGTGCAGCCTTGGATTTTTTGTCTGCCCTCGTTCCTCCCCATGGCAGAGGAAATCTCTGGTGAGCAGCTTTTCTAACAGGAAGGGTGGCTTGTTTATGTGGATGTCAAGTGTCGGTCCCCCTTTGCAAGTGTGAGCCCCATACAAAATGTTTGGAATTATCCAGGCCCTAGGGAGAGCGGGGGAGGGACAGTTCCTGCTGCACAATTGTCCTGGCCCCCTTTGTTGGTGTCTATATTATGCAATCACATTTAACATCATTATTAGTTTGCTTTTCTTGTCTCTGGGTTAGGAAAGAGTTTTTTTTTTTTTTTTTTTTTAATTAGAAATGTAGTTTTCATCCTTAAGGGAAATGACTAAGTGTTTGGATCATTGGGGGAGAATAATTGACCCTGCTGCCATCACCAAAAAAAATCTTGCCAATCAATGACAGTTGCTTCAATTCTCCTGAGTGTGTGCTGTGAGCACTAACCATAAACATGGTTCGATTCACTGAGTCCAGCCTGTACCTCCTGCGACCTGCAGGATGGGAGAAAAGCTACCCTCATGACTTTGTTTGGACAATGACAGACACGTTACTGTCCATTTTCAGAATGCAGGAATTATTGTCAAGATCGTTCTTTGCTTTAGTTCAGTAAGTCTTAGCCTGACTCTAGGAAAAACTCACTTGAGATTGAATATGGTCCTGCACACCTAGGAGGCTGAAGCAGGGAGAATGCAAGGCCAAGGTCAGACTGGGTGATGATAATGAGACCCTGTCTCAGAAAACACAAGCAAAAACTCAGTTTGGGACTATTCACCTCCTCCTAATTTATTTATCCATGGCTGGACTTTTGCATATGGTAGCTACAATCCACACATAGTCATCTGGGGTTAAACACAACTACATGTTTGGTCCCTTAGTTGCATTTGCTATATATCGTGTGCTTTTTGTGGCCATTGTATTAGATTAGGCATGGACACAGAGTATTTGATAATCAAGAAAAATTCATTGGAACCATGTGCCTTTGTAGTACTGCAAGCTTCTAGGATCATATCTCCTCTTAGCTTCACGGCTCACATGTTGTGTGGTAATTGCCTGCCTGGCGTCTTATTCTAGAGTGGAAGCTCACCATGAGGAGGGGCTGTGTTGAGTGTGTTGCTTCTTCCACTAGTGTCCCTCTTCACCCCGACTTCCTGGCTACAGAGTCAATGGGCCGATGGGAGGGGCACCTCGTTCTGAGTATTGGAGGATGAAGGGTGCTCTCTTCTGTGAGGGCAGAGGTTCCCTGTTAAAGCCCCATTTTATAGAGCTCAGCCTGTGTTTTGAAAGCAGTCACAAATACACACAGTTCCCAAAACACACAAAAACGAGGGTCTACAGTTGATTGAAGATGGTCTTTAGCCACTGCCCTATGCTGTCCCTGAAGATTTTATAGCACCCCTGGGGCCAGTTAATTTGAGACAGGAATCTTGTGGGAGCCCTACTGACACCGAGACCACCTCCGTGGGCCGGGAAGGTGGGGCTCAGAGGTTCTGTAACCTGTCTGTCTGCACACAGAGTGCTCCCCTTGTTGTCAGGCTGGTCTCTGGCACAGCTGCCCTGAGTCTCTTTTGGCTCAGAACAAGCCATTTCCAACCTGAATTTATGACCTGCAGTTCAATGCCACGGTGACGCCTGTAGCTGTCTTCTGTGAGCGGTAGAGCAGACAAGGGAACCTCTGCTAGTTTAAAAGACACGTTGTCTCTCCCTCGGTGCGTTCTCTTAAAAGGAAAACCACACTGTTTAAATATCAAAGATGAGCAAAAGCTTACATATGATTTAGGTGCTGTTAGCTAATTTGATCCTCACAGTAACACAAGGCAGATATGTTAGTATCTTCATTGTTGGCAGATGAGAAAACATTGTCGCGGGGCCAGAAAACACAGGCAACTCTCCCAAGACTCAACAGTGTCTGTGTGGGTGCTGGAATCTATGCCCATGGTCTGTCTCCATGCTCCCAACTGCCAGGACACACTACACTCACACTACAGACCAACACAGCAGGCCAGAATACCCTCCTTGTTGCAAAAATCCGGCTCCAAGTCAACAACTAAGAGCCTCACATGCGATCATTCTGCCCTCAAGAGCCTCTGTTCTGAGGTGACATCAAGACAGAGAGCCCTGGGCCACCTCTGTCTGCTGCATTGTCATGGGGAGGTTAGAGGAAAAGACATGGCTAGAGGAAGTCAGGGCTCAGAGCCTGGTGTTTGGAATCTGGGAGAGGAGGCTAGGCCCAGTGCTATACAACTCAATTCTGAGGTAATTCCACATGTGAAGTACCTCTCATGGCTACACTGGTTCCACAAAGAGTCAAGCAGTCCAGCCTTGCGCTTAGATACTCGGATGTGTTTACCAGCAAAACAGATTAAATTCTTCTTGTCTTGAAGCTCCAAGTTGGGGATCCCATTGTCTATCAAATCACACAAATAAATTCCTCATCTCAGTCCAGACAGGAAACAGGAGCTGTGAGATATAGTGATGGGGCCTCTCCTTGCCTGGGAGCATCGAAGAAGCCTCTGGAAAAAAAAAAAAAAAAAAGGTGGAGCCCAAAGGCAGAGCAGGGTGAGAGCAGCTAGATGGGGGGGGCACCTCTGAAAACGGAGCTGGCTAGATGATCAGAGAGGCTTTGTAAGCAGTGGTAAGCAGGGGGCACACAGATGCCAGCACTGAGGCCAGGGAGGGGCCTGGGGTCGTATACTGTCAACCTGGAGCATCCCTGGTCTGTCCCAGGGGCAGCTGGACACCTCAAGGGTGTTAAGCAGGGATCCAGGGTGATGTTGGCAGAGGCCAGGGCACCCTCCATTCCCATTAAGGTACACTCAGTGTGGCAACCAAAGGCTTCTGAGATGCCAAACCACATTGTCCCTCCTCACCGCTGTCTTCCTGCGCTGAGAGTCACACCCTCATACAAGGTCCTGGTGGGACTCTGTAGCTGGGATGTCTTCTGTGGACCAATGGACACCCTGGGGGTCATCAGATGTATGTGGCGGGCACTTGTTGCTAGCATATGCTTTTTGTGGTTCTGTGAAAGTGTCTTTAGGCTCTTACTTGTTTGCTTCACACAGTGGGACTACAGTACATCGAGACAGACCTGTACCCACACCTTCACACCTTCCACCATCTGTGCACCTGGTGCAGTTGTTCAGTCAACACCAACAGTACCCATTTCCCACGTGTGCTCATGACCTTGCCTTCAAGTTCTACTGAGAGAGCTTGTAGCAGCAGCAGCAGCAGCAGTGATTCTCAACCTGAGGGCCATGACCCCTTTGGGGGTTGCATATCAGATATCCCATAGATCAGGTATTTACATTATGATTCATAACAGTAGCAAAATTACAGCTATGGAGTAGCAAGGAAATAACTTTATAGTTGGGTATCACCAGACATGAGGAACTGTATTAAAGGGTCACAGCATCAGGAAGGTTGAGAACCATGGGACTACAGTGTTGGCCCAGGGCTCTGCTGTGGGTCCCATTCCAGGCCCAGCTGGCCTCATCAGGGGCCACTGGGTGGAAAAGTTCATAGCTTGTACGCGAGCAATCACAGCTGTTAACAGTGGTACATGGACAACCATCTCTGGTTTGATAAGTCTGGAAGATTCACTGTCAAATGTGCTTCTCAGTCTTGTTACTAATCGCTGTGCGGCACAACCACAGAGTGTGCCAGCTCCGAACAGTGGATATTCGCAGGGCCAGTTCTAGACTGTTTCAGGACTGGGCTCAGCTGGGTGATCCTTCTAATTTTCATCTCTGACAGCTGCAGTCAGTTGACAGCTGGATCTCGCTCATCCCGAGGTCTATCCACGCACACTTCCTGTTCCCCGGGCTATTTTTTTTTCTTCCTGTGCTTTGCACATGTGTCGATCATAGAGGGAATTCTGCAAGAACCTAGCTCTATGACTTAGTGGCCTCTCCAAACATCACTTTCTCAGTTTTTAGCTGGTCAGATAAGTAGCTGAGAGCAGTTCAGCTTTAGGTTGGATCCTACAGCTCAGTAGGAGGAGCGGTGAGCACTTTGTAGCTACTTTTAGGTCACTGTAGAACTTGGGGAGTCGCCACACATGGGGTTTATTGACGGTGACTGAGAATCCCGATCCTAAAGATTTCTGCTTCACTCACTCTTTCCCAGGCTGACTGTTATCATGGCCAGTCTTGAAATCAGGAAGTACTTTTCTGCCAGAAATTCACTCAGCTTATATGTACTCCCCTGGAGAGCAATGACAGATGATAGATTTGGGGTTCAATGGTATTTAATACATAAAATTTTCTGCACAGAAATTGGAGACTAAGATCTGCTTTTAAGGAAAAGCCTAAATAGTGGTTGCGAGAGCCATGCCTTTGGGTAGAGAGGATGACGGTCTTCCAGGTCACAACTTTGATTTTATTTTCCACAGATTTAGGCTTGGGCTGAGATCCCCACTCCTCAATGCTGCGTGACATTGGTCCAGTCACATCTTCCCGGGCTGCTGTTTCCTTATCTACAAAGTCAGGGTAGTTGTGAAGTCTGACAAGATCCTGCATGTGGCTCCCTTGGCACAGCCTGTTTATGGACAGTAAATGGACCTCGCTATCCTTAGGATGTGACAGGAAACCTTCATCAGATAGATTTGGTGTCTGCTTGGTTCCTGCATCTCTGGGATTTTATAGCAAAGTTTATCTGGAATTTACTTACTAAGGACAAGCCAATACTATAAGTCATGGGTTTCTCCCTATTTTTCTTGCAAAAATAACCTCTGTACCATTTCTTTTTTTTTTCTCTCTTGATGTAGTTTCTCATAAGTGACCGTGATCCTCAGTGCAACCTCCACTGCTCCAGGACTCAACCCAAACCCATCTGTGCCTCTGATGGCAGGTCCTATGAGTCCATGTGTGAGTACCAGAGGGCCAAGTGTCGGGACCCAGCCCTGGGCGTGGTCCATCGAGGGAGATGCAAAGGTGAGTGACCGCACTGAGCTGTGAAGGATGCCAGCTGGGGCTGCAGCTCCTGCGGTGTGATATCCTCATTGAAAGCTTGAATGCTTTTGGCTTACTCTTCTGTCCCTCTGTGTCTTCCATCAGTGTGAGGGGAGGAAGGGAGCGGTGCCTGAAGAGATGAACACTTCCCTGCTTCAGACACTGCCACCCGTGAGGAGCGAGGGTCTCTCTGGCCAGTGTCTTGTTTGTGGTTTTATTTCAAGATGGAGACCCAGTACATTACTGCTGGCCCTGGGGTAGGGATTCCAAATCGTTGGTTCTTGGAAGTGTTTTTTTTTTTTTTTTTTTTTTTTTTTTTTTGAACTGCTTTAAAGCATGGAAAGTATTTGAGATAACATTTATAAAACTGGGAGATCAACAACAGCAACAAATCTGGCTTTCTGTTCCTCTCTTCCAAAGTCATCAGGTCTGGTACTATCCGATTTGTTGGAGCAAAGCAACACATAGCCAGAGCTGAGACACTTGCAGTCCCTAGAGCGGAGCTTGCTTTCTGGTTCGCTCCCATCCTCAATCCTCCTTCGGGTTTCTGAGCACTGCTTGCGATCCTTCTCAGACACAATCTGTGTTGCTTTCCCGAGTCCCGTAGATATTTGAGCTTGTGACCCTCGAATGCTTAAAGCCAGCATAGGAAATGCAGAGGGCTAGCAGGTTGTCCCAGACATTTGATTTTCTCAAGGAAGCGAGTGCTGGCATTGCTGTGTAGCCCTGGCCAGCCTGGCACTCAGTATGTAGCCCAGGCTGACTCCAGGCCTTCCATCGGAGCCTTCCTAGTACTGGCATTACAGGTGTGCACCATCACACTCCTCTTGCAGTTCCTGGATTTATTAGCTTTAGAAGAATCCTGGGAGAATGACTGGAAATGGAAACCACCCCTCACCTCATGGGCAAAGGGACATTAGAGAGAGAGAGAGAGAGAGAGAGAGAGAGAGAGAGAGAGAGAGAGAGAGAGAGGCAGAGCCTGGGCTAATATGCTTGCTTCTCTTCTACTTTTCTGGTATTGCATTAAGAGGACGGTGAGCTCGAGTGGCCATCTTGGGCACAGGCCCTGCGCTCCCACTGCTGATCAAGCTGGTAGCATGCCGCCCCTCCTCAAGGCGGAGGGTTTTGCTCAGCGTTCCTGCCATGGGGCAGCCATTTTGGGCCTTGGCTTCTGTGTGGAATCCAAGGGAAACAACATACGATGTCCTCCTCTCCCCGTTTAGATGCTGGCCAGAGCAAGTGTCGCCTGGAGAGGGCTCAGGCCTTGGAACAGGCCAAGAAGCCTCAGGAGGCTGTGTTTGTCCCAGAGTGTGGTGAGGACGGCTCCTTCACGCAGGTGAGGTCTCAGAAGGGTTTCTCGGGTCGCTTGCTGGACTGAGGCAGAAGGGAGATGTCCAGAGAGCACTAGGGTCATTTGGCACCTTCACTTTCTGCCAAGGGCTGGGCGAGTGGCTCTTCAGCTCCCTTCTGTATTGTCTTTCCCCTTGTGGGCCCTCCACGCCACTCCTCGGGCCAACTGGCAGTGGGCCCTGACAAGATGCATGGGAGTCTGAGCCAGGAAAACTGGCATGGCTGGGTCCTCGTCCTCCCTGCTGGCTGTCTTTTCTGAGGGCCAGACCTGCGTTTTTTTTTTTTTTTTTTTTTTTTTTTTTTTTCCTTTTCTCTTCAAACTAGCAGCTCTCCACTTTGGCTAAACTTTATGGGTAGTGTGCCGTCAGGAGCAGGGAATGATCCTTCTATCCGGAGCAGTTGGTAGGGACAGTCTGGTGCCTGTTCTTTTTTTTTTTTTTTTTTTTCCTTTTCTCTTCTGTCAAATGTGGGTTGATTATTTTCTCTCATCCCTGCCAGTTTCTACAGGCAACCCCAGTATTCCCTGCACTATTTATTGCTGCCCCTCCACACACTCTTGTCATGTACCCCCCTGGAATGAAACAGCGCCCTCTTTGAGCACGAAGTGTACCGGGGCTCCTGGACTGCGTGTGTGTCCAAGCACGTGCGCTGAGATGCTCAGATACTCTTTCCGTAGTTCCAGTGTCTCCGGCTTGGTTTCCTGCCTAGTGCTTTGCAGGGGAGGATACATGTCGTAGCAGCTGTGGGACGGTAAGATACCGCTTCAAAAAGCTTCTAGGCTGCTCCCTAGGGCCCC
The DNA here is from genome assembly GCF_014885135.2 of Alexandromys fortis. Classification (NCBI taxonomy): domain Eukaryota; kingdom Metazoa; phylum Chordata; class Mammalia; order Rodentia; family Cricetidae; genus Alexandromys; species Alexandromys fortis. The sequence continues at coordinate 372,468 of NW_026067982.1, read as the reverse complement.
CCTGGAGTAGGGAGAGCCACAGGACACAGTAAACTTAGTCAGGTTGGAGATTTGTCCCTGTGCCTGCCCCGCCCCTCACCTCAGGGTCCTCTGATCCATTTAGAGGGAATCTACCCTTTCAGAGTTAGAAGTGACAACTTTGGGTTTTAAAAGCTTCTCTGTAAGTCTGGATGGGGGGGGGGGGGGCAAAGGGTGGGGATGGTCAAAGGGGCTTCAGATTTCACTTCTTGGTGAGGTCTAGGGCATTATTGATTTCAGACCAATACCCTCTTGGGTAGTAACATAGAGGGATGATTTGTGGGGGCTTGGACTTCAACGTTGTTAATGTTTCTTGGTTGACTGAAACCTGTAACCAGTCTGGAGAGCAAGGCTGGAGAGAGCACAGGGATAAAGTGACCTTGGCCATCAGCCCTGGGTGAGGTGCTTGTTTTGACTTCCTGTTTAAAGCTTTGCACAGCCATGGGAGGTAGTGTCATTATCCCTATTTATGGAAGATGAATGCACTGTCATGCCTTGGAGGGGAGAGCTGGGTTCAAGCCCAGAGCACATCCAAAGATCTCTATGTTCTGCTGCTCTCTGAACTGGCAGACTCAGAGGAGACTCTGAGGAGCGCACCAGGGAGATGTAGTCTAGGGCCGTGGTTGGTGCCCTTGCCTGGTTGGGGCTGACTGTCTGGGCTGGAGGCCAGCTCACATAGACAAGTCACCTAGGTTCTCAGGGTGCTTATCTGGAAAAAACAGAGACGATTATCTGCACGATTGTTATGTTATACATATGTGATACATTTTTATGATGTCATGAGCATTATATATCACTCTTATGTTCTGCATGACATATTACTATTATTAGTGGTTATTATTCCACTTCCCTTGTAAGGCTGTGAGGAGGATTAAATGAGCTAACACAAGGGAAATACTTGGAACATATGGGCGTCATGTAAGCATTTACCAGCGTCCTTGTGATTCCCATCTCTACTGTGGGTCTCCAACTTAGATCTCCCCAAGATCTCATGGCCGGCACTACTTAAGAGTGGGGGAGGGCACCCAAAACCTTTGGGTAAAGCTTCCCAAGCGTGGAGATTCATGAGCCCCCCCCCTTTTTTTAAATCAATTTTGAAGTTTGCTATTTGTTCTAGTAAAAAGAAGGTGGTGACCTCTGTCTGTATTTGAAAGTGCATCTGAGAAGCCATACCCTCAGAGGGGAAATCATTTTGGGCTGAGACCTGCAGGAGAAAGGTGATGGGGAGCGGGGGCGGGGGCGGAGCTGGGTGCAGCTGCTCTCTCCCATCTGCAGGCTCGCATGGTCCTGAATGTGTTGCTTATGGGAGTGGTTGACCTCTGCCCTCCTGATTCTGAAGTGTTTGCTGTCTCATGACAGACAGCCACTGGCCAGCTTTTGTTCTGGCGAGGCCAGGCCCTACCAGGTGGTGTTTGCTGAAGGAAAGGAACTTGCAGATTAGTCCAGGCTGACTTGCTAAATGAGAGCGCCCTGGAGTGCAGACTGTCAGGTATCCCTTTGCTCCTGTGACAGGCTAAGCACTACCATGTGTCCACAGTTCAGGCTGGCTCACCTTGGCGGACAGCTCGACAGCCAGGCAGTAGATCATCCCGGCTCCGAGTGATTAAATGGAAGTATCTCCTCCCTCCCCCGCATCAAAGATGCTGCAGTAACTTCACAGAACTGCCATTCTGAGTGCGATTCAGCCACTCAGATGACCACTGTGAGAGAGGTGCCTGTCTCCTTCCCCCATGGCCCATCATCACTCAACCAGCTCCTTTTAATCCCCTAAGACCAAAGCCCAGAGACAAGCTCCGTTGCTCTAATATTCCTTAGGATATTGGCATGTATGTTTCCTGGAGTTAGCAGCATTCCGCGGTCCTGGGAATTGTTACAGATGTCACTTTCATGAAGAACAAGGAGAGAATGGTGGGACTCTGGTGAGGACTGGCTTTATTTGGCATGAGGCACAGCTGGAGGCCACATGACTGAGTTAGCGTTAATGAGGCTCATATGGGGACTCTGTGGCTTCTTCCTTCTTCCTTTGTCTCCCTTGTCCTCTTTCCTCACTACACCCAACCTCAACTCACACATGGACGTCTCGTCTTTGTTTACAGCAGAGATGTTACATGTTCATCGCTGTACTTAGGACAGTCCTAGACCATGAAATCTAACTCTGAGGTTCCCATTCAGACACAGGTATTTTTGCGAGTATGTGTTTATGTGTTTGGGCAGGTACACGTGTGCATGGTTATGTATGTGCTTTTGGGGCATTTGTGTGTGCAAGCACATGTATGTATGGTTGTACATGTATGTGTGTGCATGCGTGTGTGCAGGCCAGAGGAAATCTTGGGTGTTGTTCTTATTGGAAACATCCACCTTGGGTTTTGAGGCAGTTTCTCACTGGCCTGGAACTCACCACTTAGCTTAGGCTGGCCTGTAAGCCCTTGGATCTGCTTATCTCTCTGCCCCTACAGCATTGGGGTCACAAGGGCATGTCATTGTGTCTAGCCTTTTTATGCAGGCCCTGTCCTGAGTGAGGTAACCCAGACCCAAACTTAGGACCTTGTACTTGCAAGATTGAAGCACTTTAATGAACCTTCTCACCCCCCCCCCCGGATGATGTCAGTATATGTTCAAAAATTCAAACCTGTTTCGGAAGTGCTTTGTCTCTCTGGTTTCTTGAATGCATCGTTGAGATGTGGGGTTCAGCTCTTTGGGGACCTGGAGTGAAGTCAGTTGCTCCAGGCTTTGTCCTTCATGGTGGTGGTGTCTATGTCTTCTCTGGGTACTGGGGACATATTTCCTAGTATCTACCTGTCCCTACCAAGGTCTCTGTCAAGTGTTTGTCCACTGCCCAAGTGGTTTAGCTGAAATCTGTGGTGACCGGGAGTTGAATTGCCACCATCAGGAAGTGCTGGCGGGAGTTTGCCAAGCGTCCTTCGTCACCGAATGACAATGATGGTCAGTGTTGAGTGTGCTGGTGCCAGCCAGGGTTTTATACTCGCCGATCTTCACGGCAACCTTTTTCCCGTAGTTATTAGCGCCTTTGTATAAAGAAGGGCTGGGTTTCGGAGGGAGAGAGCAGCCGTGTGAGGTCACTGAGCTAGAAGGGGTTTGTCCTCAAGCAGATTAACTTCGGGGCTCCTCTCGGGATGGTTTTGTGCAGAAGCGGCCTCGATGCATGTGCATTTCATTTTCACCCCCATTGTTAGCCCACAAGTTCCCTCTCTTGTTGCCCAATCAATCAAACACACATTTTAAAAAAAGCCCTTTGATTATGGAAATTTTAAAAAAGTACAAAAGAGGAGGCATAATAGTATAATGAGCTCCATGTACCCATCACCACTTTCAACAATGACCGACACATGGCCAGTTCTGTTTCATCTTTGCCCCATTTTCATCTCCCATCCCAAACTGAGTCTCTTCAAAGCAAATCTCCAGACACAATATCTTTTTATTCCAGGCAGGCAGGCGTTCGGAGCTCTACTGTGTTTTGGGCTATGTGCTGGTTGCTATGAGGGATTAAAAAATGTGACCCCTGCCTTATGCAGAAAAGATAGCAAGCCACGTGACAAAGTAACTATGTAGATTGTGTGTGTGTAGCTGGAGGTTCATGTTTTCAAAGTCCGCGTAGGAGTCTATTGACTAGAATTCAGGATGCATTTCGTTAATGAGAAAACAAACACAAATTAATTTTTTTAAAATGTGTAGCCCAGGCTGACCTTGAACTCGCGATCCTCCTGCCTCTGCCTTTAACAAATCCTAACTGCATGCGCCACCACAACCAGCTACGTTTTTTTCTTACAAAGACCTTAAGCTGAAAGGAAATGATTGATACACGTTAACCTTAATGACAAAGAACTGGTCTTATATAGGTATCGCTTGCAATTGGAAAGGAAAAAAAACCCTAGTCAAATGCGGTCAAGAGATACCAACAAGGAAGGTATGAGCGGTAAGGCAACAGCCTGTAACCAAGGCTGGGAGGTCCCGTGGTGAAGGGCATTTGCTTCATGCATCAGGCTCTGGGTTCAGTCCCTGGTACCACCATAAAAAAAAAAAAAAAAAAAAAAGAAAAAGGCCAAT
>NW_026067982.1:351700-366613 GCF_014885135.2 Alexandromys fortis | reverse complement strand
CCCTCCCTCCCTCCCTCCCTCCCTCCCTCCCTCCCTCCCTCCCTCCCTGCCATGCTGTTTTTATTACCATAGCTCTATAGTATAGCTTGCAATCAGGTATGGTGAGTCCTCCAGCTGTATTATTTTTAAACAGCATGGCTTTGACTGTCTGGGGTCTTTTGTGTGTTCAAATGAGGTTTCAGATAGTGAAAAAGTACAGTAAAATTTGGATCTGATTGTATTGGATACGTACCTTGCTTTTGGGAGGATGGACATTTTTGTAATACTGATTCTACTTATCCATGAACGTGGAGGCCTTCTTACCTCCTGGCTCTTCCTCAATTTCTTTCTTCAGTGTTTTAAAAGTTTCATTGTAGAGATATTTTACATCTTTTATTCCTTGTTAAATTTTTTGAGACCATTACAAATGAAATTATGTCTTTATTTCTTTCTTAGTATGTTTGTCATTGGCATATAGGAAAGCTGCTGCTTTTTGTGTGTTAAATTTTATATCCTGACATTTTGCTGAACTGTTTATCTGCTCTAAGAGTTTTCTGACTGAATCTTCAGGGTCTTTTTAGTGTAGGATCACATCATCATCCGCTCTAACTTCTTCCTTTCTTATTTGTATCTCTATTTGCTTTTTTTTTATCTTATTGTTCTAGCTAAGACTCTAATACTGTACCAAATAAAATCAGAGACAGTGCCCTTGTTTCTGATTTTAGTGGAAATGCTTTCAATTTTTTCCACTGAGTTAAAGTTGGCTATAGGTTTGTCATATGTAGCTTTTGTTATGTTGAGTTATATTCTGAGTTTCTCAGGACTTTTAACATGAAGGGATGTTGGATTTTGTCAGAAGTCTTTTCCATGTCTATTGAGACGACCATACGGCATCTGTCCTTGAGTTCACTTATGTTCCTTGTAACGGTTATTGACATTACATATATCCAAATCATCTTTATAGCTCTAGAATAAAGTCAGTTCTAGACAATAAAACCATGGTGAATAATCTTAGTTTCAGGTACTTTTTTTTTTTGAGAATTTTTGCATCTATGTTCATCAGGGAAGTTATAGTCCTTCCTTCCTTCCTTCCTTCCTTCCTTCCTTCCTTCCTTCCTTCCTTCCTTCCTTCCTTCCTCCCATTTTCTTTGCTTCATCTTTATATGCTTTTGGTACCAGGGCAATACTAACTCTGTCAGAAGAGTTTGGGAGTGTTTCTTCCTTTCTAGTTTTATGGGATAGTTTGAGAAGTATTGGTGTTAGTTCTATGAAGGTCTGGTGATATTCATCAGTGAATCCACCTGGGCCTGGGCTTCTTTATTTGGGAGATTTTTTTCATTCCTGCTTCAATTTCATTTCATATTATAGATATGTTGAAACTGCTCATCTTGTGTTGGTTTCATTTGGTTATTTCATTTCATTGGTTATTTAATAGTCACCTAGAGATTAATCTATTTCTTTTAGATTTTCCAGTTTAGAGGAATATATATATATATATATATATATATATATATATATATATATATTTTAAGGTAAGATCTAATGACTTCCTAAATTTCAAAGATATCTGTTGTAATAGTCCCCCTCTCATTTCTAATTTTATTAATTTGAGTTTTTCCTTGCTCCCTTTTGCTTAGTTTGGCCAAGAATTTGTCAACATTGTTTATATTGTCAGAGAATAGATTTAATTTCACTGAGTCTTTGAGTCTGTCTTTGCTTTGTTTCCATTTTGTTGGCTGCTGCCCTGATCTTAATGATTTCTTTCTACCTGCTGATTTTGGGGTTTGGGGCACCTCTATCCTATGACTGGAGGGAAGGTATTCCCAGTTTGGTGCTGTGTTTTCTATTGGTCAGCCTATGGCTTTTGAATAAACAGACCCCTTTGTGTGGGGTAACTCCAATTAAAAATACAGTTTAGTATATTAAATATATGTATTTATATGTATGAAGCTTATAAAATAGTAGGTTTCTGGAAGACGTTCTCCAACATCCTTAGGGTTCGTACTTAAACCCATTTCTTTTTACTTTCCTTTCCCCTTTGTATCTCCACTCCCTTAAGGTCATTGTCCCCTTATCCAGAAGTTCTCACCCTTCCTAATGCTGCGACCCTTTAATACAGTTCCTCATGTTTTGGTGACCCCCAGCCATAAAATTATTTTGTTGCTACTTCATAACTGTAATTTTACTGCTGTTATGAATTGTAATGTAAATATATGATATGTAGGATATCTGATATGCAGCCCCTGTAGTCACAACTCATAGGTTGAGAACCACTGCTCTATGTATAAAGAGGGTCTTTATGTATGCCTAAGGACTGAGTGACTTTATCCAACTCCTGATTCCTTAATGTAGGCGCTTAGACCTATGAACTTTCTTCATAAGCTGTTTTTATTGTGTCCCACAGACTTCAGTATACTGTGGTTTCATTTTCATTTGATTCTAGGAATTTAAACATTTTCTTCTTGATTTCGTCAAGAACCCAATCCTCTTTCAATAGTGTCTTGTTTAGTTTCTGTGAGTTTGTGTATGCTCTAGGGTTTTGCTTGCTGTTAAGACTTGATTTGTGATCTATTTTGAGTAAGTTCCATGGGCTGCCAAGAAAAATGTGTAATCTGCAGTGTTTAGATGCAATGTTCTGTAGATTTCTGTAAGTCCCTTTGATTTATGATGTCCTTTAATTAATATAGTTCTCTTTTATTATTGTTGAGAAGACCTGTCAGTTGGAGAGAGTTGGGGTGTTGAAACCCCCTACTACTGCTGTGCTGGGATTAACTTGTAACTACCTGTAATGGTATTTGTTTTATGAAATTAGGTGCACTGTGTTCTGGACATATGTGTTTAGAATTATGATGCTCTCTTGATGGATATTCCCTTAATCAGTGCAAAGTGACCTTTTCTTTTTCTTTTTCTTTTAAAGCCTATTTTTTTTCAATAGAACAATGACACCTACCTGTTTCCTAGGTCCATTTGCCTGAAATATCTTTTTCTATTCTTTCACCCTAATGTATTATCTGTCTTTTATGGTAGGACCCATTTCTTGGCAGCAGCAAGTAGATCTTGTTTTTTAAAAACCCCATCTGCTAGTCTGTGTCTTTTGATTCTGAATTCAGACTATTACTATTGAGTGTTATTATTTAATAGTGGTGCGTTGATTTTTTTTGTCATTTTGTTGATTTTATAGTATTTGATTTTTCTCTCTTCATCCCTTGCTTAGCTGTTATTCTAATATGGCTTATTCTTTCCTGTGGCCTCATGAATGGGCCTGTGGGTTTTTTTTCACTCTGAGTCAAGTATCTTATGTAGCGCTAACCGAGTGTCATTAATTCCTTTAGTCTGTTTTAATTTTTCTTCAATTATGACAGATAGCTTTGCTGGGTATAATAGGCTGGGTTGGCTGTTGTCTTTCAGAACTTGAAATTGATAACGTAGCTCAAAAAATAATTTTCCTGAGTTCAGGAGCTCTGGATGCCTGCTGTGAACTCCTTGTTGTTCCCTGGATAGAATAGTAACTAAGAGCAGCCATAGTAGCTGGATATATCTCTCTGCAGATATTGCTGTAGTCAACGTTTGTTTATCCTGGTGGAGGATAAACAACCAAGCATGGAGTAGTCTCAGATTTTAGTAAATAAGATTATGATCGGGTGGAAGTAAAATGAGTGAGAATAGGGATTAAGTGTTATAGATTAACTTTGAAAAGAACAAGATGGGAAAAGTAGCTAGGAGGAGAAAGTTGGGGCACTATTAGGGTCTTCACTTTAGAGTTTGCTAGAGCTATGGGAGGCTAACAAGTAAAATGAAGTGGATGTAAAGATCAAAAAAAGAGAATGAAATGTAGAGAAAAGAGGGGAAGTATGAGAGACATGAATGAATATATAGTAAGGAATGCCTTGCGGTAGCCTGGGCGGAGAAACAGACTCAGCAGTCCTAAACCCGACTGAGCAACTAACAGACAGAAGGAAAGGAATCATGAGACACTTATGCAAGAGTGGAGATTAAATTATAGAAAATAAAAAAATTAGAGGATTTACCGAGCAGGTTGGCTCAGTGTAAGGACTTGAAAGAGGCTCGCCTCTGTGCTGTGTGTGGATTAGTGAATAGGAGCAGTTAGCCTTTGTAGTCTGTGTGTTCTGTGCAGTTTTGTTGTGTCAAGAAGGGGAAACTGAAAATTCCTTCTGGTAGTGTGTGTGTGTGTGTGCATGTGTGTGTGTGTGCATGTGTGTGTGCGCGCGTGCATGTGCATGCGTGTGAGTGTGTGTGTGTATGTGTGTCTTTTGCTTGTTTGTTTTTGAGTCAGGATCTTCGTAGCCTAGGCTGGGCCTGGAACTGGCAATGTACCTGAGAGCGATATTGAATGGGTGACCTTGAACTTCTGAACCTCTTGCCTCCACATCAGGAGTGGTGTGCTGGGACTACAGGCATTTGCCATCACACCCATTTTATGGGGTCCTGGGGAATCAAACCCAGGTCGTATGCACACTAGGCAAGAACTCCACCAGCTGAGACACACCCTCCCTCAGTCCAGGACGTTTGCTCTTTAAGCCATTTAACACAAGCATCCCAAATTGCTTTCTGTAATATTCAGCAGGGGTGTGACAATTGTGAGTGACAATTATCAGGTATTTAAATTTTTGCATTGATTATATATATATATATATATATATTTTTTGAGACAGGGTTTCTCCATAGCTTTTTGGTTCCTGTCCTGATTATATTTTTAATATCATTAAACATGAAAACCTTGCATTATATTGCTTCAAGGTGAAATGGCATATTTTATTTCTCACCTTTGAGCTCCTTGTTCCAGGAACAATTTTTCTTAATAAATTCCGGAGACAACTTTCCCCATTTTCCACTCATTCTAACTACTGCTCTTCCCAGCAGTGCATATATAAGCTACGTCAGTGCATATGTTGACTTTTCCTGAAAACAGAGGTCTCAAGAGCTATAATTTCTTCTTGGTGATTGCTTTATTCTTTTTTCTTTTTAAAAAATTTTTACTTATGCACATTGGTGTTTTGCCCTGGAACTAGAGTTCCAGACAGTTGTGAGCTGCCATGTAAGTGCTGGGAACTGAACCCAGGTCCTCTGAAAGAGCTGTCAGCGCTCTTAACCCTTGAGCCTTCTCTCCAACCCACAATTGCTTTATTCTGAAGTTGGAAACCCAAACAGAAAATTGTTGACTCTTTGATGAATAGAGCAGGTTCCCTTGTGATTTCTTCAGCACCAGAAGATGCGACACTTGAGGACCTAGAGTTCTTCCTAGTTAGTACTCTCAGCCACTCCCACGGTACAGAACGTTCTTCCTAGAGACCTGTTGCAGGACCAGTTCATTCCAGGAACAATTTGCTTTACCTTGTGGCCTCTCATCTTTCAGACAATTAGAGTCTAGTGGAGATATAAATCCATCCCATGCACTGTGAGCCTTTATTTACCTGGGTTGATTAAACACTGACAGTCTGGAGTGATTAGTCTCCCTGTGGACAGGACATGTCTAATCTTACTTTGTAAAAGACGTGTATGAATGTTTTGTTTACATGTATGTGTGTGTCATATGTATGCCCAGTTCCCTTGAAGGTCAGAGAGAGTGTTGGATTCTTTGGGACCTGGGTTATGACTGGATAAAAGCAGTCATTTGGGTGCTGGGAACCACCTCAGGGCTCTTAGAAAGAACAAGTGATCTTAACCACCAAGGTATCTGTCCAGCCCTGATTTACACAATCTTTGTTGAGTTTCGAAGTCCTCAGAGTCTGGAGGCAATGGTCTTTTGTCTTGCTGGGGTGAGACCATAGGTAGCAATGCCATAGCTGAGTGATGAGAACAGAATGTGTCTGTAAGCTGGCTCTTGGAGAACCTCTCCAGCCACAGGTGGATCCCTGGGCACCCTAGACAAAACCAGTTCTTAAAAGTGGGTGGCGCTCTGCATTAGATCTGAGCCTTATGGCCAGGTAGAATGCTAACTTTGTCTGTCTGTCTGTCTGTCTGTCTGCCTGCCTGTCTGTCTGTCTGTCCCTCCCTTCCTTTTCTCCCACTGTTAAACATTCAAATGCTAAGTGGACCTAGTGTTAGGCAAGTTGTTGCTTTTCTTTTTGGTTAAATGTTCAATGAGAAAATTGTAATGGTTATAATTTGAACATTTATGGATAAGACTTGTTTTAAATGTGTTTTTTTTTTTGTGGTGGCTGTATTGCTTTTGTTCCAAGAAACCCAACATTACACATGAATAATGTATACGTATGTATATTCATAGTCACTACTAAGCAGATGTTAATTGTTCCCCCACTTTAGTTTCCAAATCGATGAGTTGTAATTTAAGAGAGGTGAGCTGGTCTAGAGGTTGGCGAAGTGATCTGTAGTCTCATTTCCTATTGTTTTAAAAAGGCTTATTAAGATGCAACTTGCACAGTGTAAAACGTACCTCTTTAAAACACACAGTGTTTTTAAAAATCAGCGGAGTGATTTTTAGTGCCGTCACCGGGCTGCACAACCATTGCCCCCATCTATTGCCAGAACATCCTCATCACCCAAGAAGAAATCCCAGCCCTTTAACAGCCCTGCAAGAGCCCTCTCTCTTCAACCCTCGACAGCCACTAATCTACCTTAGATCGTTAGGGTTTGCATGTTCCGGACAGTTCATACAATGTGTGGTTCTTTTTTAATGGTTTCTTTTAACCAGCCCATTGTTTCAGGGTCCATCCATGTTCTTTTATTATCTGGTACCCCATTTCTTTTTGTTCATTCATCAGTACCTTTGGGTAGTTTTTGACTGTGGGGAGGTTATGAATAACACTATTGTGTACATTGGCACGCCTGTTTATGTGACATGTGCTTTCAGGAATCCTAGTACATACCTAAAAATAGAATTGCTGGGTCATTCACTTCCTCCTGCTCCTGCTGTTGAGGAATCACCAGGGTGTTTTCTCTGGTGGTCACACCATTTCATGCCCCACAACAACACCTGAAGGCGTTCACTTCTCTGCCTATACTTGGTACTGTCGCGGTTTCCTATGACTTGGTATCTTGTTATGTTCCTCTTTTTCCCCAGTAACTAGTGCTGAGTCTCTTCAGTTATATATGATGTCTGCTCAGTTCCTGTCCCCACTTCTCAGGCCAGTTGTCTTTTTAGTATTGAGTTGTAAGAGTATGTATGTATTCTATGTATACAACCTAAGATTAATTAACTGACTCCTCCCCTCCCCCCTCCTTCCATCTTTCCTCTTTTGCTTATGCTTTTGTTGTTGTAGCTTTGAAACCATGACCTTATCCAAGGCAACAAAGGTTTTACCCTTCCATTTTATGCAAGTTCTATGACTTTGGCTCCTACATTTAGGCCTCTGATCTCTTTTAAGTTAGTTAGTGTGGGGGAGTCGGGACCCAGCTCCACTGTTCTGCATGTGTGTGTTCGGTAACCTCAGGGCTGCATAATGAAAAGACTGCTGTCCTCCCTGGGATATCTCACTGTCCTTCTCAAGGACCAGTTGGCCATAAATGCGAGGCCTCCTTTCTGGCTTCTTTCACTGGTCTTCGTGTTTGGTGTTGTTCAGCTGTAGTGACCTTTGAAACACTCTCCTTCCCTTGCAAGGGAGAGTGGGATGTGTAGGGTGGATGCCAGCTCTTCACCCCAGGCTTGGGCATCTAGGATGGGGATGCCTGTGCTGTCCAAGATCCTATGTCAATACCAGTATTCTTGGGTTAGTATTTCCAAGGGAAGGGAAGCATCTGGAGAGAGAGAGAGAGAGAGAGAGAGAGAGAGAGAGAGAGAGAGAGAGAGAGAGAGAGGCAAATTAGGGCAGGAGACACCAACCTTGACCATGTATCTTTAAGAGATCTCATTATTATTAAGCTAATTCTTTCTTCTTTGAATCTACTAGCAGAGAAGAGATTTCTATTTAAACTAGCAAGTGTTTTGGTTACAGCAAGGCTTGGTGCCTTTGAAGGACATTGTTCTGATTAGTTTGTCAACCTGACACAGCTAGTGTCACTTGGGAAGAGGGATGTCAATGAGAATATGTCCCTACATATTAGTCTGTGGACAAGTCTGTGGTTTATTTTCCTGACTGATGGTTGATGCGGTAGGGCCCAGCTCTCTATGAGGCTGAGCAAGCCATGGATGTACTCCAGTGATCACTACTTCTCTATGGCGTCTGCTGTAGTCCCTGACTCCAGGTTGCTGCCCTGAGTTTCTACCCTGACTTTCCTCAGGGATGGAATAGGACCTGAGAGTTATAAGTTGATTTTGGTCATGGCATTTCATCACAGCAATAGAGACTAACTGACAGACATGTTGCTGCCTGTTCAAGCGGAGCATGAGGCTTGCGGTGGCTCCTCTCTCTACCCTGGCATTTGCATTGCTTGCTAAGGTCATTAGTACGTGGAGATCTGGGAAGATGCCAAAGTTGAGGCTTTGGTGAGAAGCAGGCAGCAGCCAGCTTTCTGAAGTCAGTCTCTCTCTCATCTTTGTGCATGACCTCTAGGTAGCACATAACTTGTAAGCTATCTAAGTTTCATACTTAGAAGCGCAGTACAGTAACATTTGTAAGTGGTAACAGGAGCAGTGTCTGGTCTGTTCTTGTGTAGCAAGGGTTTGCCCAACCCTCCACATGGGGTAGAAGCCACCACCTTCATCTTTTCAGTGGAGAGCTGGCATTCCTGGTCACATGTCAGAGCAGGGTTGTGCAGAGAGACCAAGGAGATGGGGGCGTGCATTGTGCTTGGGGAACTGTGTCCACTTGGTTCTGTGGGACCTGCCTGTTCCAGCCTCTGCCCTGTTCTCTTCATCAGACCTGGCTGCTTACCCACTAAGTATCTGTGATGCAGCCTCTTCAGATTGGCAGGCAGGCAGGGTCTGGGAGCTCTCTGTCTGGCATCAGAGCTTCCCAGAGTTATTGGGGAGTTCCCTTCTATCACTTGTCTACTGTGAAAGCAACATCAGGCTGCCCTGGGAGGTATCTTCAGCTGTTCTTCTGTGGGGGGGCTGGAGTTGGGAGCAAAAGGAAGATGGAAGCTACCTACTTCTTTAGCCTTTGCAGTGCCTGTAGGGTGAGGAGGATCTGTGTGTGACTGGGGTCCTTAGTCACTCTCTACTCTCATTTCTTTTTCAGACAGCAGCGACCATCACCATACGATTTTCTTACTCATATACTGTGCATTTATACTGTGCCGGACTGTGTTAAATGCCTAACATAGTGACTTATTCCATCCTCACTACAACCCATGAGGCCAGTACTCTTATAGTCCTGTCTTAGAGACGTGGAACCTGACACTCACAGAAGCCATGTAGTTTGCTTAGGGCCATACGACCTGCAAGTGGTAGAGTCCGTATTCCAACCAAAGTGACCTGATTCGAGCTCAGCTCCTCACTGTCTCCACAATGTTGCCAAACTAGGGCAAACTCGGGAGCACTATGGGGGGGGGGACCATAAAATCATGTCACGTGAATGATACTTGGTGAAATCAGAGATGTTTAGTGCAGAGGTGAGAAGAACCAGGAATAAGTGAAAAAAAGATGGGCAAAGGGATGTATGAGAGACGTTGTCACATCTTTGTCTGTAAATGACAATAACTTTTGGTATAGCCCCAGAGGCGACCCAGAGGTGAGATATCTATCTATCTATCTATCTATCTATCTATCTATCTATCTATCTATCTATCATATATGTACTTATATTCATATATATTAATATTCTGACTCAAAATAGGGGGGAGCTTTATGCAGGCTGAGAAATACATAGATGGAGAGACAGGCTCAAAAAGCCTTAACTTCTTATTTGGGGACACTGGCAGACAGAGAGACCCCATGAACATCCCACAGGGATATGGTGCTACCTACCCTCAGGGGCTGAGGAATGGGGTTAAACTGATGACCTCAAAGGAGTTAGACTTCAGTTCTTAGGATTTTATGAGGTAGTGGCTAACATTCAGTGAGGTGGCCAGATACACACAGATCAGGCCCTTAGTCAGGACTTAGTCAAGAAAGTTCTAGGTAAAGCCATCATCTCTCACACACTTACATACATTTGGGGCTATTGCTGCTTTACTGTGAGTTCACATAATATGCTAGGAAGGGACTGGAATTTTTCTGTGCTAAAGGAGAGAACAATCAGAAAACCAGCAGGAAAGTTTAGTTGAAAGTCGAGTCAGCCATGAGAATACTGAAGGAGCTCTCGCTTTTGCAGCTCACCTTTGGCCTATCACCCGCCAGATGGGTCAGTTCTGACCCGAACAAAGCCCTACACATGAGAGGTTTTCTTCTTGTTTATTTTGGAAATGCACAAACATTTTTGATAGTTCCCTGCTAAATGCAACAGAATTTAAATGAGTAAAAGGTATACATTGGCCATTTACAAACTGTGGACCGTTCTGGGCACTGAACAGAGCAAGACTAGAAAGAGTAAAGTTTCTCGGATCCCTGAACTCCCAGTGTGCTGTTTTAGAAGATGTTTTTATGTGGGTGTAGGAAAGATGTGTTCAAACTTTCTGGAAAATGCACCTAGGAAGATTCTTCACTGTGGACCAGCAAGAGCAGTCTCGACAGTTCCAACCGAGTGTCGGTCATAAATCCACACCTTTTCTAAGGCGCAGGAGTTTGTAGAATCCTAGATCTGTTCAGGTAAAGGGGACCGCAGAGGTGTCTGTGTTGTCTTTGTTCTCTCCCATCACCCACTACTCATGGCTCCATTTCATTGATATACACCAAGCAGCATCCACCTTCTGCTTGCTTGTCATCTGCTGCTGGAACTTTTATTACCTCAATGACAAAATTCATAATGCATGTTGAGCTGCTCTCAAGTGGAGTGGCCTTCACAGGCAAGCCCTTTGTATTGAGTTGGGAGCTCTCTGTTTATGATTTCCAGCACATGGCTCCATTTCTGTCTATGGGAGTCACAGAATCCAAAGAAATCTCACTTCCACAGGAAGATTTGAAGATGGGTACCATTATGTCTTGTGACATTAGCCAACAAATATTCCTGTTTGCTCTGGACAAAGCCCTTAACTCCATCACCCACTTTCATGCTGTAGGGATTTGTGTCTCTTTCCTCACGTCTTTTTCTTCTGAGTCCCATCTGCATGGCCCTTCTGACACCCCCTCCCCAAACACAAACTAGACCCAGGATTTCAGCTATTCTTAGAAACTTGGGGGTGAGTGGCATTGTCTTGTTCTAACTAATGTCCCGTGGGCAGCCTTGACATACCATAACTCACTAAAAATGGGGTCAACAATGACTCCCATACTTGGAAGGATTTGAGATCATGCTCCGTGCTTCTTCCCTTAAATTCTGGTGGATGAGGTAAATACTCTAAAAGGGAAATTCCTCATTCCCCAACAGATAATCCTCCCTAGACTTGGCACAGACTCAGAGACCATATCTACCGCCAAGGCACAGCTGCGCTTTGAGGCTGTAGTCTACATCTTTTCCGTCAAAGGGAAGGGAAAAGGACAAAATTGACATGGGCCAAGCACATCCCAACACTGACGCAGTGCTAGGCACTTTATAGGCCCTGCTGCTGGGAGGCTTTTGTCTTCTTGGTAACCTACTGGATGGTGCCTTGTTTGATAGCTGGAACTCCGAGAGTAAAGTGCTAAGCAATTTGGACCAACAAGCAGATTAAAAGGAAAAGCGGTCATATTTCCACTGTCAAAAGTGAGTTGGGAAATGTCTGTACACTTTCTGCGTTCAGTTCAACTCTTTTCTTGTAGAAGATGCCTGTACCCACCAGAGTAATCACATCATCACAAGTTCAAGATGATGTGTCCAGCCCATCTCTTTACAAATAGTCCTTGTTTTCCATCTTACAAAAGAGGGACAAGAGATAATTGGGAGGGGGTTGGGAGTGAGCAGGTCTGGTGTGTGGGAAGAGATTCCAGTAACTTGTCCTTGAAGTTGTAAGGCAATTCAAGGTGGATTTTAAGAGATACAATTTGAGAAAACCCTTTTGGAGGCAAAGCATTCTAAATAGAGAATCCAACGATAACCTAATATCCAGAGTGTAAGAAGTAGGATTTGGGCACAACAAAGACATGAAGCCAAGGTCCATGGTTCATTACACCATGGTTCATTTAGTTTGGATGGATAAAAATCCATCAGAACACTGGTACCATCAGAGGCTTCTAACACAAAGATCAGAGGGGAAGCCCCCTGCTTTAAGACGATTAGGAATTGCTACAAACATGATCTTCCTTGTACAGATGAAGTGTCCACCAAGTTAAGACGAGGAGAAATTGTACAGTGGCAAAGTCTCCTGACCCAGTTTTCCTCAATATTTCAAAAAATACTTGACCAGGGAACACATTCCTATTCACATTCCATAGGAACCATGTTTATCATCCGTGCAAGGCAGAAGGAAAGGCACTGGCAGTGGCCTCCTGTCACCGCTAGAGGCAGAAGAAAGTGGGCATTGCCCCAGAAGGAGTAGGTTCCCAAAGATGTGGATGTGTGTTAGGAATCGCGACAGAAAGACCAACAGCAAAGGCTTCTCCAGAGAAGGAGCTGGTGGCCAGTGGGCATGTGTGCTGGCTAGTTTTATGCCAACTTGACACAAGATATATCTGAGAGGAAGGAGCCTCAAACGAGAAAATATTTCTGTAAGGTTGGGCCGTAGGTATTTTCTCAATTAGTGATTGATAGGGGTTGTGGGTACTGTGTGGTTCTGGGTTCTCTAAGAAAGCTGCCTAAGCAAGCCACGAGGAGCAAGCTAGTAAGTAGCATTTCTCCATGGTCACTGCATCAGCTCCTGTCTCCATGTTCCTACCCAGTTTGAGTCCCACCTTGGCTTCCCTCATGGACTGTGGCTTGGGATATGTAAGCCAAATAAATTCTCTCTTCCCCCAGGTTGCTGTTGATCATAGTGTTCCATCACAGCAATAATAACCCTAACTAAGACATCATGGAAGTCCCAAGGTATTACCCAACCTCCATAAAATCCCTCTGATCCATCCTGGAGGGAATGCTTCTATCTAACTATTCTCTCTGAGAATCATTTCCCCCATCTGCCTCCCAGGCAAAGAATAAGGCAAAAAAAAAAAAAAAAAAAAAGACTCAAGTCCCTAGACCTGAGCATCTATAAACACCTCCTTTCTCCTTCTCCCCCTAGACTGGAGTAGGGATGAGAGCCACACATCTTTATCTTTGGGCCTCTCTGAATCCTCACTTGTAAAATGTTTGGGTTAGATTGGTGAACTCTGAGGGTTTTTCCTGTTCCTTGGTTTCTGAAATGTTATGAAGACGGGGATATCAGCACTCTAATTTCCCGGGCTATTACTAAGTAGTTAGAAAATTTACATAAGTAATTCTTCCATGAAAGGCTTTACAAAGAGAGTAACTTTGAGGCCCAAATGAGGAGATGCAGAGACCACTAGGGACTGACAAGCTGTTGTCAAAGTCGAAGGTGGTATTTTCCACTCGGGGCTTGGCACCTGGGGGTGTCGGTTGCCATCTGGCTCTCTATTTTTCTCCACACTCTCCTCCCACTTGTCCCTGTGAGCTGGTGTTTTCTCTGCCCACTGGTCACTCATTTGCCTTTGTTGGAAGTGCTGGCCTCCCACACTCTCGCTGGGTGGTCAGGAGTTGGACTAATGTTGATGATTCGCAGGCTTAAAATAATTTCAGATTTGTCTTCATTTGGGTGGAGGTTGAACTGCAGTATACCCCTGGCCTGTTTATGTAAAAAGACTTTTTGCCAATGATATTAAAGCACATGAGTCAGAGATGGGACTTACTTATCTAGGAGCACAGTGTTTTAAAGTTGCTGGAGGAACCCGTTATATCCAACAGGACCCTGGCAGCAGAAGCAGAAAGTAGCCTTATTTTGGATGGCATATACTTTGTCCCCAAAGGAGGACCCTCCTGCTGACACTCCAGCCTCTGCAGGATGCTCTAGGAGCCATTTTCTACAGTCTGAGTTTTGACAACTCTATGACAAGGTACTAGGAATGGCCACTGGCCTTGTCAATGCCTCTTGGCCTGGGCATATCCTGTTCGTTACAGGTCAAGAGACAGAGAGTATTAGTTACTAAGTTAAATTATAAATTTGCAAGAGGAGCTAGATGGGGCACACTTTGTGCTTTGATTGTGTCTAGCTAACTTGCAGTTCAATAGAACTTATGCGTTTCTCTGGACCAGGATTCTTACTTCCTGGGATGTTACTAAGGAATTGAAAATTTGCATAAATAATTCTCCTATCAAGGACTTACCAAGAGAGTGGCTGAATGCATCAAACAATTATTTCTATTTAAAATAAACTTTCTCTCTGCCCAAACTTTTTCAGACTTTGCTGATTTCAGACCCCTCATTCCCCGCACACCAGTCAGAGTGTGCTCTTTGGTTCTCACCAGTTTGGTTCTGGCCTTTTGAAATAAATGGGTAGTTTACATATATACATTAAATATTAGAATAAACAACTAAGTATTTTTTCTTATTATGTCTGTGTGTGAGGCACATATGCCTGCTTGTGCGCATGTGTGTGTGCATGTGTGTGTGTGTGTGTGTGTAGATTTGATATTGAAGTTGGGAGTCTTCTTTGGCCACTTCTCCATTTTATTCATCGAGGCAGAGTCTCTCAGTTGAACCCAGAGTTCACTGATACAATTAGTCTAGCTAGCCGGTTTGCCCTGGGATTCCCTGACTTTGCCTTCAGAGTACTCGGATTACAGATGGGCTGCCCTCCCCACCTATGGACACCAGTGCTGGGGCTCAGAACTCTGGTCTTCATGTTTGGTGCTTCCAGGGCAAGCTCTGTAACCAGCTAAGTTCCACTGGTCCTGACCTGCTGACGTCTGTACTTTATTCATATTACGTCATCAGTCTGTACTTTATTCATATTACGTCACCAGCTCCCCGACGACTGAGATGGCTGTTATTACTATTATCTCCCCCTTTTAAAATACACACAGCTATCTGAGCTTAGACTGACGGGATAGCTGCAGACTGCCCCCCCCCC
>NW_026067982.1:305323-351670 GCF_014885135.2 Alexandromys fortis | reverse complement strand
CCCCCCCCCCCCCCCCCGGCCGCAGCTTCTGTTCTGCAAACATCGAAAAACACTCCAAGGCAACTTAAAATCTCTCGGTTCGAATCATAGGTGATCAATTGCCTTAGGGTTCCTTCAGCAAAGAGGTCTTGCTGAGCTACCTCAACAAGTCCCTCAATCTGAGACCCCACTAGAGTCCTTGGGTCCTCTTTTGCTCCCTCCTGCTACCTCCTTTTAACACAGCTGGGTTATGCCCCAGACCTCAAAGGAATGGGGCAGCATTCCTCATTCGCTTGTTAAGGAATTTGGAAGCAACTCCCAGCCTGAAGATTTTGGTGATTTTGTTTGTTTGTGTGTGTGTTTGTGTGTGTGTGTCTTTTCCTTGTAGTGTGGTGGGAAGAAAAAGATGAGGATCTGGGGGAGAAAGGATTGTGTTTGGTTCTGTGGCCCTGGCTAGAGGACTGGCTAGCTGTGTCCATAGTAAGAATGTGGCCCATGGACCTTTGGGCCCTGAGGTCAAATGGTGTCCCCTGAAACAAAGCTCTGGGCTTTGCCTTTTATTCATGTGTTCCGTTCTGCCCTAGTAACCTAGTAACCTGCGCATGCTCAACCATATTGTCCCTGCTGCAACACACAGCATCCGGCCTGAGGCACGGCCTTGGATACTGCTTGGTGCACAGCCCTTACGTGAGAGCCTCAGCAGTGGGCTTCCAGAGCTTAGGAGGGAGTCAGCTTGGCATCTCAGGCCTTGGGACAGTTCCCCAGTGACTATTGGCCGAAGTGGAGAAAGCAGCCAGCCAGATCCCATTAGTCCTGTTTAAATGCTGCCTCTGGGTAGGAATGCACTCTAGGAAGCCTCCCCTGCATGGGCTTATGTGATCTGCAGTGAAGCCAAGTTTCCAGAGGCACTTCCCAGCCTCACCTGTGGAGGTTACTGGAGGCAGTCTGGCCCATGGGGAGACACCTGGCAGGTGTTCCTGGTGTGACTGAGAACACAATCACTGCTGTGGCCACTCCAGCCTTCACCCCGTGCCAGGTGTAAGACTACCTCACCAGGGGCCCCCAGCTTAGGCAGTCATTGCCCACAGTATACAGAGGAGGCTCTAAGAACTGGTGATGCACCTTATCTGTAACAGGCCAGACGAGGGTTTGATCCCTGGCCTGTCTTGATTTCTTTCTATTCGGCCATTAATCTGACTGGGATAGTGCTACCAAGCCTGGGATGTTGATGGTGAGTGAGCATCTCAGGTGTCATTGTGCTATAAGGTGAAGAAGGAGCAGAATGTGGTTTGGGTTCGTGCACTAGGCAGCGTCCCTGCAGAGATGTGAGCGAGTGCTCCATTCAACAGCAACCATGTTAGATACCTGTGGACAGGCTCTGGGTGAAGTAAATTTGCCTTGTGGGGGGGGGCTTATTTTGTTTGGTACCCACACAAGAATACAATACTCTCCATAGCGGGGTTTTTTTTTTTTTTTTGCCTTAGCGGTAACTTCTGGCTCCCAACCAGGCTGTCTGCATTCTCCTTTTACCATCCCTCCCCCCTCAGTTTGTACGCAGTCACTGCCTGGCCTCATTTCCAACACGTTCTTGATCCCAAATGGCACCCCTCCCCATTTTAATATCTTTACAATTGGCACACATCTTATCCTTGAGATAGACACTTAATGTGGTATGGCTTTTTAAATTGATGTTGCATTTTAGACTCAATGGGAGACCGAGAATGGAGGAAATAGGAGAGTCCAGGCCTTCATTCAATCCATCAGTCACCTGCCGTAGATGTCAGCATCGTACTAGATTCTGGGGACTCTGAAAGAATGACTTTGCAGTCGTTGAGGTTTTAATCTAGAGCGGCAAGATGGACCCGCCAGATCAACAGCGGCTCGGGCTCACTCGCTTGCCATGGGAAGGGCTCTGAATTTGGGGAAGGGCTTAGAGAAAGTGATACTGGCTTTGAGTATCATGGAGGGGAGCAGAAGGATGGGGAAAAGGTTGGGAAGAGGCAGCCTGAGACGGTGTTGCGGATAAACGGAATGTCTGGGGCCCGACAAAGGCTAAGAACCAAGAGAAATGAGGCTGTGTTTGGGAACATCAAAGGGCTCACTGTGGTCAAAGTGGAGGGTGTTTGTGGGGCTTTGGGTATAAAAATGACACCAGAAGGATGGGCAGGGACAGATTGTTAGGGTCCTTTAAGTGTCATGGAATTTAGTTTAATCTTTATCTCGAGCCCAAAAGTGAACCACCGAGGAGCTTTATGCAAGGCAGTCTGTCTTGATAGATGGTTAGTAATTCTGCAGCGAAAACAGACACAAGAGGGCAGTGGGTAGGATGGGAGAAGGTGGGTAAGGTAACAGCTGTTGGAGGACATCGGAAGCTATTCTGGGAGAGTGAAAGAAGGCCTCATTTTAATTAGCCGTTCCCAGACTGCCCGCTCTGATCCTGCAGGCTTGAAGATCACCCTGTGGTGCTAAAAGCTGGGCTTCTAGCAGAAGATCCTGCAGGCACAAGGGGGCTCGGTGCTTGTCTTGGGAGAGCTGTGTTCTCACAGGACAGGCTTATGTTGCTTACGTCACTGTGTTACTTATGAGAAAAAAAACTTAGTGTTTGTCTCTACTTGTTCAAGAAGGGCCCCATCAATCCCTAATGGTGACATTGCCACAGATACTTGCCAGATTAGTTTGCGGCTCGGGCGGTTTTACAGCTGGATGGCATACAGAGCATATGCCAGCTCTGGGGGGAGAGTATGGGAACTGGAGAAATGCATCCCAAGGGAACCACAGTGGACCTTTCTCCATAGGCTATCAGATGCTAACTGGAGTCATGAGAAAAAGGCAGGTAATTGCTGTGGGCTGCACGCAGGGGTCATAAAGCAAACATGACATCGATGCTGGGTCCACCTGACTGTTCCACCTGTGAGAGATGTCCTGGGACAGATGTGGGAGTGGGAGGTGGGAGGAGATTTTCTGACGCTTGGATGCTTGGAAACGCGGTGAGGGATGATTGACTGTGACCCGAGACTCACAACTCTCCTCCTTGCCCACTCTTCTGAACAGGTGCAGTGCCACACTTACACGGGGTACTGCTGGTGTGTCACCCCGGACGGGAAGCCCATCAGTGGTTCTTCTGTGCAGAATAAAACTCCTGTATGTTCAGGTACCGTAGGAAGGGGTGGGAGGAACGGAAAGGGCTGAAGGGAGACTTGGTTGGGCCCTCAATCTTATAGGCAAACCTTTAGCAGGGTGGTGTGGGAAACGAGCCCAGGTTAGAAGGTTCCACTCTTCTTGCTCTATAGTCGGCTCAGTGAAGAGTGTCTATCAGTGTATGTTTATTTATTTTGAGTTTTTGTTTCTGGTCCAGCATTCTTTTTCTAAGTATTGGCTATAGCCCCTTAGATCTGATATGACATACATCTAGGATTTTGTTGTTCTTTGTTGCCTGTGGTGGCCCTTGAAGTGCGTTATTGGTGTTGGTTTTGAAGTTATGTGAGAGTTCAACACCAAAGGCTTCACTGATTGATTAGTGATGTCTGTCATGGACACAGGCAAGGAGAGTATTAGCTTCTCTCCCACATCTGTGCCATCCTTGAACATTGTAGCGCACAGCAGTAGAAGGTTGTCCTGACAGTGAACCGTGTGTCTGGCTGGTCGTCTGTAGACACCAAGTGTCCTAGCATCTCCTTGAATAGACTAGTGGGTACTAGATCTGGAATGGATCTGACCTCCTTTGTTCTTATGAAGCATTTCTGATAATCAGACAAGTTTGATAACCATCCATTGGGTTAATCCCTATCATAGAAAAGATTGCATTTCTGCTCTCAACTTTGTAAGCTTACAGAGTTTGCTGTTAGGCCAGTTTTATGTGTTTGTGGCTATGGATCCACACACGCCCCATGTTTCCCCCTCATTAGTAACTTCCTTAAGGTCGCCCTTAAAACAGCCATTCTCGACCCATCCACTATGTGTGGGGCTTGCATTTTACTTATTCCCAGTTTTAAGTGCAAGCAAAGTATTAAATGTTATGCTAAAACACAGTTCCAGAGGCCCTCCGTCTACGCTGTTTTCCCTGGTTTTTAAATTTTTAAATAAAATTTGTTCTCTCTCTCTCTCTCTCTCAAACAAACTTGGCCCATCTGTTTAAAAAGGAAAGCAAGTGGTACAGGCAATAGGACTGTATGTAAGAATGTATGTTAGGATCAAAATTTACAGGCCAAAAGGGAAGTTTACTTTATTTGTGGTTTACACAGAAACTGGAAACCTTAATTGGGTTAGGGCGAGGAGGGGCAGGGCAGGACTTGGCCCTCCTTGCAAATGACCTGGAACGCTTCATTTAAAGCAAACAAATGTACTAGACACAAGCCCCCTTCAGGATAGCAGAATCCTCACAAATCTAGAGCATGGAGAAGGAGTGTAATGTGGGCCAGGACAGTGAGGATTCTCACTTTCCTCTCATGGGCAGGATCTCCACAGAGGTCTTTCTGTGGAGTGGGTTCTGTCTTTACACATTTGATTTGGGCTCTAAGGAGAAGGCAGGTGCCACAGAGCCAGCCCTGGATGATGCGGGCATGTGGCATCGCAGAAGAGATGGGGCAAACGTTTGGCCAGCATACAGGTTGCACCCCCCTCCTTGAAGAACAGGCCGTGTCTAGAAAATTGTTTCCATGCCTCAGACTGTTTGGCCCATTCAGTACAATTGGGCCAACAATTTTCTACTTAACGCAGATGGAAAATCGCCGATTTCCTGCCCTGACCAGCAAGGGGTGTCAATCATGACATTTTCAGTAAGAGGGGGTCTCACCAGTTGGCCCTGGTGACTGGATATGGGTCAGAGCATGGAGCTGGTGAGGAGAGGAGGTGTGCAGGGGTGTATAAGTGGAGGACAAACACTGGAATGTTTGAGTTACATGGATGTTGAATTTTGTAAAAACCCGGTCAAGATTGGTTCCAGGGAACCTGGGAATCATAGTTCATCTCAAAACAGTCTGGGTTATCAGTGACATTGACGTTAAACAAACCCCACTTGACATGCATGTGCACACTAACTTTGTATATAATATCCCCGGTGTGTATACAATACATATATACATGACCATGTGCTCATGACATCAGGCTTTGCCAAGTGTTTGACGGAAACCAACCACAGTGCGATCTGAATGTTGTGCTTCTGTTTCCTCTCTCGTCCAAGGTCCAGTCACCGACAAGCCCTTGAGCCAGGGTAATTCAGGAAGAAAAGGTGAGTGGAGTTTCATGCTTCATCTAAATGTTTGCTTCGAAAGCCAGTGTGAGCAGGGGTTCTTAGCTGAGAGAGAAGGAGCCTGGGGTGACAAAGAAACACGTTTCACGTTTCCAGTGTCCTCCCTGAAGCACTAGAGGTAAGGAGGGCCCAGACAGTGGTGATGACCCAGCTGTCACTGTTTCTGAGGAAGGAGCGAGAGTGTGGGGCACAGAGCTGGGTAGGGACCCTTATGGGAGCGCCCCGTGGATCTCTGCTCTCTGGGAAGTTCTGTTGGCCAACTACCAACAAATCCAGCATTCATTCGAAGAGGAGGATCAAGGTAGGGTACTCGTGTCCTCCCCTGACATTTTCCTTGATGGTGTGTTCTAGTACATACATCTAGAGTCTCTTCCTGAAGACCAGGCTGACTTCATGGGTATGCAGCCAATTTTCTTGCCCATAAATTCTCAACCATGTTGCTTTGATGGCAAGAGAGTAGTAGTGTGTACATGGACCAAGGAGACACCTATCCCTTGAGTGTCTGCCTTGGTGGTGGCGTGCACATGGGCCGAGGAGACACATATTCTATGAATGCCTGCTGCCTTGGTGGTGGCATGCACATGGGCGGAGGAGACACATGTCCTCTGAGTGTCGGCTGCCAGACCTTGTTATCTCAAAGCATCACGTAGTTTGTAAGATGTTTACAATTTGGCTTCCATAGCAAGCTTAAGGGTTTGACTCTTTTGTTTAAACCTAGAAGAACACTAAACAGCAAATTAAACACTACTATTGCAAGTTGAGAGAGAAGAGAGAAAAAGAGACTTTGGTAGAGAGGGGATAGAGAGCTTTCTGTTTTAAACTTCTAATGACAATTTTACCCTCTTCTTTTAACAAGAGCCCACATTTTCTTTGAGTTGGCTTCGTCTATTTTATACAGCTAGTATTTGTCTGGGGGCTGTTTAGTGGACCCTGGCCTGCAGCCCTGGTCCCTTCTAGCTTGGAAGACAGTGAGGCCCAGGGCTCACAATGGCTGCTCCTGAGACAGTGCACATAGCGGTTTTGCCATATGTGCAGGTGTCAAGTTCCCCTCTACCTCAGGCTGAAGTGGGGGCTTCCCATCTCATCTATGCTCTGGAAGCTGCGTGCTCCTGAGAGTCCCTCAGTGGGGAGGGTACTGTGAGCCAGTGTGCAGTTCACTGTGTGCCACACAGAGGCAAGGGCAGCCACTGGCTTCTACCACTGCACAGAGGGTGGGAGTTAAGGATCAGAGAAGCTGTTGTCCTGTGTTGTGGTCCTCCAAGAAGGGGAAGGTGGTATCGCCACTGACTAAAACAATGGGCTCACAGGTGGGTGGCTTCTCTTCCCCTGAAGAAGGAAGGTGGGAAGAAGGGAGCAGATACCTTGCCTGGTCCTTCCCAGAGCTGGGGATGCAACCGGGGCTGCTGTGGTGGGACAGTGGGCATGGGGGTAGGGATGCCTCTGTAGAGACCTGAAGTCACCAGGACCGCCAGTGGCATGTGCCCAGAGGGTTTGGGCATAGGAGCTGCTTTCATTCTGCCTGCCGCAGGATGAAATGCCCCAGGAGCCTCGCATTTGTTTCTCGGTTGTTTCTGAGGACCTTTTGGCCGAGAAAATCTGTTGACAGGCATGTGAAACTGACCACCCATCAGAACTGATCCTTCCCATTGAAAGGAATGGGGGGAGGTGCGAGGAGCTTATAAAGCCTGTTGTCCAGAATGGCTGCCTGGGAGATAGCAAGGGCTCTCCTAGGGGCTGTGGCCTTGCCCTCCATGGGTAACAATGACAGATAGCTCGTGGTCACCCTTTTGAGCTGGCTGGGAGAGGGCAGGTGGGCTGCAGATGGCATTTCAGGAGAGAGCAGTGAACACCCTTTGTCCCCTCGGTCCAAGGTCAGCCAGCAGATCTGGAGGAGGCGTCAGGGTAATGCAAAGAATAAAGCCCCCCCCCCCCGGTAGTGGTTCTCAACCTTCCTAATGCTGTGACCCTTTAATATGTACAGTTCCTCATGTGGTGGGGACCCCCAGCCCTAAAGTTATTTCATTGCTACTTCATAACTGTAACTTTGCTACTGTTATGAACGATAACGTAACTATCTGATATGCAGGCTACCTGATATGCGACCACTAAAGGAGTCACGATCCACAGGTTTAAGAATGGCTCACCTAGTGGGAGAAGTTACTATCAGTTCCCAATTCTTCACTTCCTTGCCTTACTTCCTCCTGCAGGGTTCCATGAAGGCAAAGGACAGGGCAAGTGGCGTGTGAGTGGGGTGTGTTTGGTCCCCCTCTCCTCTGAGATCTGAACTCTGCCCTGGGGTCCCATTTCCCCTCCACTTGGAGGATCGATTTAGGTGCAGGACCTGCTTTCCTTTGTCTGCCATGGGCGCATGGAAAAGGCAAGTTTGGGCCACCTGTCGGAAAGGCCACTTGAAGTCACACCTGCCTAAGAAGGCCGAGTTTGAATGGGGACAGAGTGTGAGAGGGCATTTGTAATATCCTGTGTCGACCTGCAGAGGTTCCTCTTTCAGCTTCACTTAAGAATGGAATGTGCTCTGCGGGGCCGCAGGTGGGACCACACAAAGGCCCCTTGTCTGAGCCCATGCCCACATGTGGCTTCTCCCAGAAGGCATCTCTCTAGAGTTGGGGCTTGCCAGCCAAATTGGCCAGGCCCCTGGGAGCATAAGGGGTTTGGTTGGAAAGGAGGTGCAGCCATGGGTCTTGCAGTGGGTGCAAGAGATGTGGGTGCGAGGGATGTGGGTGCAAGGCAGGGATGGGAGAGCTTCTCTCTTCCCCCAAGTCTCTTGCCCTCTTGAATATGCCCCACTGATGGGCTGCGGAGGATCAGTTCTCTCTGCCTGGAAGGGATGAAAAGATGCATTGTGTGACCGACCGCTTCGAGTCTGGTCGCCAGCCAGGAATTAGGCCTTGGAAGGAGAAGAGGAGAAAGGCAGGGTGCAGGGAGCTGGGGTGAAAGACCAGAGAGATAGCGTGAGGGAGGGAGGCCAGGCGGCAGCAGGTCACTGCTGCCTGACCAGGCTGGGGGGTCTGGGTTCACAGGTGTGGGGCCCGAGGGGAGAAGTGGGGGAGGAGGCACTGTTATCTTCCCCAGATGCACGTGCTCAAGGAGGGGAGGAGGGTCACAACTTGAGACTATTTACTTAATCCCCTGGAATGTCCCCTCTTCCCTCTGTTCTTTGTACCCCTTGCGTTTAACGGACTCCTTTATGGGCACATGTGTGGTAATTAACACATGCGGTGTGGGTCCTGGGCCATGTGTTTGGGTTTCAAATATCCATTGATCTGGGGCAATCCCATCCTACTGCCCCCTCTGCTTCTCCTCTGGTCCTGGTCCTTGAAGACAGATGGGGGTGGTGTGTGTGTGAGTGTGTGAGTATGTGAGTGTGTGTGTGAGTATGTAAGTGTGTGAGTGTGTGTGAGTGTGTATGTGAGTGTGTGAGTGTGTGTGTGAGTGTGTGTGAGTATGTGAGTGTGTGTGAGTAAGTGTATGTGAGTGTGTGAGTATGTGAGTGTGTGTGAGTATGTGAGTGTGTGTGTGAGTGTGTGTGAGTGTGTGAGTATGTGAATGTGTGTGTAAGTGTGTGTGTGTATCTGGGGGTTGGTGCACACATGCACTCGTGTGTGTTTTATTGACGCCATGGAGGTCTATCTGAAGAGAGGACGAGGAGCCCAGGCAGTCCCTCTAGCTCGGAGGCTCTGCTGCTCAAACAGTTGAAGGCTGCCAGGGGTGAGAGAGGGACTGGTTTGAGGTTTCCACGGATGCAGTGCAAGTGCAGGTGACTGGGAAGCAGGCTGTGTTTCCTGCCACCCATTGCTCAGGAGCAGCCTGTGTTGAAGCCTGTGGGCTTTCCCGACATCCTTTGGGGTTGAGATATGAAGAACTGCAGGCGTGCTTGCAGGGGGCTGCCTGGCTGCACCGCCTGTGCGGTACCAGGATGACAATTCTCAGCCTCTCAGAAGGGACTGGGGAGTGAGAAAGGATGGTGGAGGGGAGGACCCCAGACAGCATGTGCAAAGTGGATTTTAGTGGTTCTCAGGAGTGCCGCCAGTCCCTCCCTGCAGCTCAGAATCCCAGAGTCCTTGGAGCTGACGCTGCTGTGACAAACAGCAAGTGAAAAACGAGGGTCGTCAGAGAAAACTTTCCAAAATTTTCTCATTTTTCTCTGAGAGGCCTGGCAGTTTGCTATTTAACAAAAGTGAGAAAGAGGCAAAACCAAGAAGAATCTCTGCTTAAATTTTCCTTTAGGGAGTTCTGTACTTGTCTAGCCAGTCTCAGAATAGGGTAGAGAGCTCCTCCCAAAGTCCAACTCACCTTTAGTTGGCAGGGAGTTCTCTTTAATCTCTTATTGGCCACTCCACAGTGTGTGCCTTGAGTAAGGAGTGAGTCACATTTATTTCCCCAAGGTCTCTGTCTATGTCTCTATTTTTGGATGCTCTTGTGGAGTCTGGTCTGCAGAATGGTGCCATCCTGGGACCTGTGCCCCTCACGAGGTGGATCAGAATGTACAGCTGGGTGATTTAGGGCAGGGGTTGGTCCCAGGTAGATTGGACACTGCAGCCTTCAGCCTTGGTCTCACAGTTGGGGGCAAGGGCAGTGAGCACACCAGAAGGAGGTGTGCCCCAGTTCCCTAAGCCTGGTTGAGGGATATGTGCATAGGATTTTAACCTGTACTGCATTTAAATTTAATAGTGGAGACAAGCAACGATCATCTGCATATACCCACTCTAATACTATCCTGCTGAACAGAAAAATGCAATCTCCAATGCAGGGGATGCATATTGCTGCTGCGTCCTATGCTCTATGCCACCTTAGCAGAGCTGGGTATGTTAAATGCCAGCTTTGTAGAGCTCAGTTTCAAATGGTGTGCACAAATGAGCATGAATGCCCGTGCACACACAATGCCTGTCTCCTTTCCACAGTTGCCCATTTTTCCTGCTTGGCCCCAGTCTCAGTCCCCTGCCTCATAGCTCAGCCCTTACTCCAAATGGCTGAAGGAGTGCCAGACCGAGTCTGAATCCCCGTCAAATCGCACCTCCAGGGACTGGAAGGGAATCAGAACTTAGGGATCTGGGAAAGCTTCACAATGGCTTGCGTGTTTGAGTCCTTGGTGATATTAGCAGCTGTTGGTACTTATGAACGCTGCTTTTATTGGGTGAATGTTCATTTGGAGCTTGCTAGGTTGTGTTTGTTGCAGCCACTGAGGCTATAATCGTGAGTGAAAATGTTCAGAACTCCAGCCTCACTGTGTCGGCTCACCTACATCCGGTCTGTCAGGTTCTCGGCCTTTTGTGATGGAGACGATTTTCAAATGGACTTGGAGCTTCAAGGGACCAGCAGTTTCTAAGTTCTTAGAGCATGCCACTTCTCCAATAAGAGAAGGTGGGTGGCATCTTCCAAACCGCTCTGACTGGTAGCTGTTTTTTTTATCATTCTGCTGAGAGGGGCAGCCTAGAACTAATAGAAACCATTAACAAATGCTTGCACGCTTTGGCCGATGCTTCTTCCCAGAGCCCCTGCGGTCCAGGTAAGAGAACTCAGGCTAGTGGGAGTAAGTGTGCTTGCTCATTGGTCCAGAGTGAAGTCCAAAGTTGAGAATACCACCTCAGAGACAGCCAGGAATGAGGCTATGAGCTTGGATGTGTCTCAGGATCATTTCTTTAGTCCCAGCTCTGAGGGCCACCCAGCTCCCGCAGTGACAGCAGATGAACTGTCGTTCCCAAGTCTCACTGGGCTGATTCTGTACCTGTGGGAAGGAAGGGATGAGATGCAAAACTGTTTATCATCACATTTCCATGCAAAGGAAAGAGATCAGAGGAGATAAAACACTATTTTTTTTTTAAGGAAAAGGTGACAGAACAATTTTTATCTGCTTTAAGACATAAAACTGTGACAGTTAAGACCGTGTGGTGTTGGTGGAACAGCAGCTAGACCTAAGTGGATGGAGAATAGAGAACCGAGAAATGCCTACACCAAACTAGATGTCTGATGACAAAGACACTTCAGTGCAGGAAGGACAGGTCACCCAGCCAAGGGTACTATAGCAACTGGCATCCACAGACCAAACACACAATAGAAAGACAGAGGCTGGAGAGATGCTGGCTGCTCTTCCAGAGGACCTGAGCTCAGTTCCCAGCACCTGCAGCATTAGGTACCTCCTAACACCAGTAATCCCAGCTTCAGCCGATCAGACACTGTCCTCTGGTCTCTGTGGACACTTGTCCAACACAGACACATGCGTAGATGGCTAATTAAAAATAGAAAAACCTCAACAAACAAACAGAAAAATTTGAAAGTTCTTAAAACCTCAACCTAAATGTTCTGCCTTGTAAAAAATTAATTTATACTGGATCGTAGTCTGAACTGTGGAACGGAAAGCTGTAACAACTTTTAAAGAGTCCTCGTGAGAAATTTTATCATTCAAGATGTGCGGGAATATTTGCAAAGCTTATGCCGGAAGCAGGGCTTGTGTCGAGAACATACAAACAGCTCTATAAACTCAGCAGTTAGAAAAGCTTTCAGTGAACGAGTGGACAGGGTATATGCACAGATGTGTCACCAAAGCAGTCCTGCAGAGGGCTAAGAGCTTGTGGAAGATGGTCAAGGTCATAAGGTATGCCAAGTGTAGACCGCGGTGAGCTGACACGGTTAGAAGGGTTAAGAAAGAGCCTCATACTAAGTGCTGGCGAGGTGACATCAAAACTACCTCCCTCCTACACTGCTGGTGAGGACTTGAATAGAACAGTCACAATGGAAGATGCTTGGAAAAATCCTCCCCTCCTCTTCCTCTCCCTCTCCCCATCTCCCCTTCACCTTTCTTTCCTTTGTTCATTTGATAGAATCTAACTATGTAGCTCAGGCTGAATCTTTTGTTCATGAGTCTATGGCTCTAGCCTTCTAAGAGCTGGGATTAGAGGTACAAGCCACCATGCCTAATTGGAAGAAAAAAAATCTAAGCATATACTTAACCCTAATTTATCAATTATGTTTCTGACCAATTATTTTAAGGAAATAAAGATCCTGAAGATCTTTATTTTAAGGATCCACAAAAATCACCCATATGTAATATATAGCAGCTTTATCTATAATGTCAAAATAGAGACAACCCAAATGTCCTTCGGCAGGTGAAATGAGCCGGGTCACATATGCAGTACAGATGATACTGAGCAGTATATGTAACAGCAACTCCGGAAGGCCTTGAGGGTACCGTGCAAAGTGTGCTCGTGCAAACACGCATGCGCACACACAAAGCTGATTTCAGATCAGATACTATGCAATTCCATTGTTACAACATTCTAGAAATGACAAGACACAATAAGGTGAAGAACAAGTGAGGAGTTGCCAGGTGTGGAGGAGAGGAAGCCCATGGTAGCCCTCGAGGTGATGGGCTGGTTCTGTATGACTCTGATGTGACCTGAATCTGTACATGGATAAAATAACTCAGAGCTGTACACGCGCAGACAGGTGCATGGGAAACTGCTGAGGCCTGGATAAGGATGGACCATGCCAATATCAGCTTCTTGATTTTGTACTATAATCTTGAATGATGTAATTAGTCATCCTTTAGCATCCACACGGGGGTTGGGGGGAGCGGGATTGGTTGAGATCTTCCCTATGTATCCTAGCCTAGCTTTGAACTTCTGATCTTCCTGCCTCTCCCTCCCTAGTGCTAGGATACAGGTATACACAAACAGACTTGGCTTATGCAGTGCTGAGGACCAAACTCAGGGCTTTGTGATGCAAGGCAAGCACTCTACCAGCCGAGCTGCATCCCTAGCCTGTGCTAAAGTCCTCATAGAAACTGGCATATGACGTTATGTTTACGTAAATTTAAGCACATTTTTTTCATGACAAAAGTTTTTAAAAAGTTAGTTCTGAGATCTGTGTGAATCTGGTCTTCAGTGTTACAGGTAACTTCTCCTCTGCTTCTTCCTCTGCCTCTTCCTGCTCCTCCTTTCTCCTCAACTTCCTTTCCTTTCTTCTTGTCTATCTCTCCTATGCATTCTTAGCTAGCCTTGGGATTTTGTTCTTATTCAGAGGGATGCATGACTTGAGGGTATGGGGAAAATGCTTGGGAAAGCCAGCTTTGAGCTTGCTCTTAAGTTGAAGAGGAAGTGTTTGGGTGGATGGAAACCGCTGTAAATAGACCTCTCACTCTCGAGCGAGTTTGAAGTGCCCAGATGCTTTCTGCTTTCATGGGTCAGCACAGGGACAATGTTCATCCATCTTAAAAGAGCACCATTAACCAGGCACCATGCCTCTCCGGAGATGCTGAGGCTAGCCAGCTCTTCACCTTCCCGGTGTGATCTAGGCCAGCTTCCTAAGAGACTTCTGTAATCAGGATACCCGAAGAAGTCACCTTTACTTCCGTACTGAACCTTGAATCACGTAAGTTTGGTCCCTGCACAAGCAAGAACTTCTAGGTATACCAGGCCTTAGCTTATTCCCACAAGAGATAGACAGTGGTGTAGGAGGATTGCAGAGTTGACGTGGTTTGAGATGAGTTCAGAATCTGAGGGAACTTGGGCTTGTTGAGGAACCTTCCAAATCTCAAGTTGGGGTGGGGGGTGTTGTGGAAGTTGCTGTTTGTTTTTTTTTTTTTTCTATTTTTTTTTTTTTCTGATTGCTCAACACTCCACCTCGGGAAACCCCAAGAGATGCCATTAATACAGATTCCTCCTCTGGCCCCTTTGACACACTTGCTTTTGAAGGACCTGGAAGAGAAAGCTCTTTGTATGTAGTCAGAATAAACTCATTGTACACCCGGACAATTAACTCCTCAATGGACTTGCCAGCCCCTTCAAAGGGCCAGGCCTGCTTCCCTGGATCTCTTGGGCTCTATTCAGTCCCTTAAGCGCACCAATGTTTTGGGGTTTTTATTTTGTTTTGTTTGTTATTCTGAAAAGTCTTTCCTTGAGAATAGTCAGCGCGGATCAACATTGTCCTCAGCCCAGCATTTATCTCCGCTCGCCAGCGAATGTCAATCAGAAATCAAAAAGCCAAACAGAGGAGGCTTTGAACAGTGTCATCGGGGGTCGAAGTGACTTCCAGCTGTCTGTGCGTGGGCCAGGCCTTCTCGCAGGGGAGGAATTGTGTTGTCACACACACCCCGTCTTTATAGGCTCCCAGAGCCCATGCAGGGGCTGCACCTGCAAGGACAAGGCTGGAGTGGGGGCTGGGCAACCTTGGAAGGCCAAAGGCAGTGGCTCTGGGGCTGGGCAGTTTCCAAAGCTGCTCGCTGCCTCTGAGGCCTGGCTTGTGCTGGAACTTGCTTCTCCTTTCATCTGCCTCATGGCTTCCTCCTTCCTGGCTGAAGGTGCAGGTGGGAGGCGGGAAGCCACCTGCCAGAGACTGAGCACTGTAAGATAGGATCCTGGGATTGTGGTTGCTGGTCCTAACTCACCCTGGAAGAATTCTCTTGTTTGCCTTATTTGTCTGTTTATTTTTAATTTCTAATTTGTATTTTTCTCCCTCTCTATAAGAAAAATTATGTTTGAAACTCTCCTCTGTTTGAAACACTGTTTCTCTATCTCTGTCTCTCTCTCCTTAGTTTGGAAGTCATTTTGAAATCAAGGAGGAATAAAATCTATTTGAGCTCAGAAAGAAAGAAAGAAAGAAAGAAAGAAAGAGAGAGAGAGAGAGAGAGAGAGAGAGAGAGAAAGAAAGAAAGAAAGAAAAGAAAGAATAAAAGTAATCAAGCAGAATAAGCTCCAGGCATAAAATTATCCATACATAAGTAAACAGAGATTTAGATATATGTCTTTAAAATGTATGGGTGAGTTCTTTCACTCTTCAATTTAACTAATGACCTAGCTGCTGCCACTGGGTGCTTTTTCCACTCGTGACTCTGACATTCCCTCATTTTGTCTCAAAGAGCTTTTATTGAAATGTAACCAGAAAAACAAACAAACGCCCCACTCATTCTAAATGTAAAAATCCAGTGAATTTAGCAAATTCCTAGAGTCACTCAAATATTACCAGAGACAATTTCCATCGTCTCCCTGCACGGGAAGTTCTCAGAGTTTATAACCGTTCCCAGCCTCAGACTCAGCATCCATGGAGCTGCTTGCCTTCTCGATGCACGGACTTTTGTACATCTGCGCTGTCCAAATGTGTCCTACCATAGGCAGGGGTTACAGCTTGTCTTCCATCTATTGTGTTTTCAAAGGTCATCAGGTGTATATTTTCATGTTTTAGTATTTATTCCTTTCTATTGCTGAATAGTGTTCCTTTAAATGTATGCTTACTGGTTGATAAACATTTGGATTGCTTAAAACTTTGAGACTTTTTGGGTCAGTAAGATGGCTCAGTGGGTAACGGGGTTGCTGCCAAATCTGCAGCCCACGTTCATTTCCCTGGAACGCACATGGTAGAAGGAGGGAACAGATCCCCATAAGTTGTCCTGTGAATTCTACTCGGCATCATGGCATACATGTGCCTTCCTCTTCCAACAAGTACATACATACATACATATAAAAATCCAAATTAAAAGCTTCTATATTTGCTATATTTGAGTAATGCTACTGCATTTGTGTGCATGTCTTTCCTAGGTTCCCAGGAGTGGAATTTGGGCCTTGAGAATTTAATTGGTGTTCATTTTTTAAAAGAAATTGCCAAATAATTCTTCAAAATGGCTGCCCAGTTGTATATTTCCACCAACGGTGAACAAAGAGTTCCATTTTCTCCACTTCCTTGCCAACACTTGTTATTTTCTGTCTTCTATTTTAGCCTTTCCTGGTACTTAGTGGTATTTTTTGGGGTCTTTGGGTTTGTTTGTTTGAGACAGGAATTTATTGTGTAGCCCTAACTGATCTGAAAAACTTACTATATAGCACAGGCTGGTCTTGAATGTGTAGTAATTCTTCTACCTTTGCTTTACAAATGTTGGGATTACAAGCAAGTACTTTCATTGTGTCTATTTATACCTCCCAATGATAAATGACATTACACATGATTAGTGTGTTAACTATCATCTCTGTGTCTTTAGTGTATATGTGTGTACATGTATGTATGTGTGGGTACGTGTGTGCATACGTGAGTGTGTGAAATGCTTATTAAAATATTATATTCTGCCAAGGTTTAAAATAAAGTTGTCATGTTATTGAACTTTAAGGTTTATCTAATTTAAAAACTTTGATAGGATCTTAATTTCACAAATCCAGTCTTAAAAGTAAGCAGTTCAAATAAGAATGTTAGTACGTTTGGAGCCGAGGAACTCCTTCAACAGTAGTTTAGGGTTGTTCACACCCACAGAGCGCCAGTGTCCTGACGCCTAGTAGGCAGGCATCTTTCATGGGTAGCAGATGATACGGCTGCCCAGACAGAGTGAGGAGTTTAGGTTAGGCCATGTACGGATGTCAACAAGAGCCAGTGTGAGGTCCCCCTAGGGATCTGGAAGCTCAGTGTGGGGCCTGGTGCTTCTCCAAGGATTGCCAGTAAGCAGAATGGCTGTGGACCTTGGACCCAAGCCTTGAACCTATGTTTATTAAAAAAGAAAACCAAAACGAAAACCTGTGCTTATTTGGTGGGTCAGAAACCAGGTGCCCAGGTGCCCGGAGATGATGGTTGGAAGGTTCTGTTGGATTTGGCGTGGCTTCCTGGCTTTGGGATGTGCTGGCACCTAGACTTTTCTCAGTCCATAAAGCTTTCCGTCGGGGCCTCTCTGCACAGAGCAGCTGTGCCTCTTCACCCTCAGTGACCCTACCCAGCAGGAAGACTCAATCCCCTGCCTCAGCTTCATGCTCGGCGGGCTTCCGTGCCGAGGTCTGAGGTTCCCCGGGAAGCCCTCCCTTGTTCTCCGCAGACCTTCTCTGCCGATGGCTAGACCAGGCGCTCAGACCCAGGCTCTCATCTGGATGCCAGGAGAAGGAGGCAGGCTATTTTTAGCTATCTTGCTCCAGACAGAGAGCTAGCTCTCATGTAGACTTTTTAGTGTCTACATCAAATGTGAAATATCACATACCCTGTTGGATCTGAACACTCACTGTTGACTTCTGACCTCTTGCTCTTCCTTTGTTAGCTCTAAAGTGGAGCCACCCTGCACGGAGGGGCTGAGTAAGCTGTGCTGAACTAGTCACACTGAATGCTGCATCTGGCAGAAGTGACCAGACTAAATGTCACTGCGGCTGCCAGGGGACGCCACTCAGTGGCTTGTTGAATTCAATGGAAGGAGGTGTTACTAGAGTCGGGGGAAGTGGTGCTATTTTAAAAAAATGACATTGTGTAGCTCTGTTTGGTGCTTATTCTCCCTCAAAGACTTCTAGATCAGCTTACATGGTTTGATGTAGAAAGATGTACATTAGGGAATCCAGTTTGAGGCAAATACGATATTCAATGTGTTTAAGTACTGAAGCCTCTTTCTTCTCTGTCTCATTTCTTGGGATGGTTGTCTATATAGTCCGGGTTTGCTTTGGCCCCAGTGAGAGTCTTTGGGTCTTGGTGTCAGCACAGGACAGTGATACCAGGGTCAGGTGTCACTCACAGGACTGTCAGATTGCTGGCCTCAGTCTCTAGGGAGGGTGTGGGTCTCCAAGGGTTGACACCAGCGAGAGATCTGAATTATTCTCTCCCTCCCTCCTCTGATAAGATCCAGGGATGGGGGGGGGGAGGTCAGGGAAGACACAAGGGGGTGGGACACTGTTATTACTAGTGGTGTCTCATGGATTATCTGAGAGCCGGGGTTCTCTATAAATAGTTAATGCCCAGAGAACATAGCACATAGCGTTCCAATCTAAATGATCTCTGGGGGGTCTTGGTAGGAGAACAATGTGGTGTAATCATCAAACTGACTGAAACAATAGTGCTCAACCTTTCTCTTCCCCTGAGGGAGAAAACAAAGAAAATCTCTAAACTAGTCTCGAGATAGACAGGATAACCCCCTCCTTCTTTACTGGGAGTGGGTGGGTGGGTGGAACAGTAGCTTCTTGGGGACTGAGATGTACTCTCTTTACAGATATAGTACAGATTGGTGTACACAGCACAAGATTTATTAGCTTCTATCCACTAACATTTTCTTAGGAGGTGATTGGAGAAAATGGTCTAAAAATACTCCTTCAACGGGCAATAATGAAAACGGTTGCAAAACACGTCTCTCAGCTGAGGGTTTTGGGGCTTTGATGAAAGCATAGTCCTGGCAGGTAAATAAACAAAGTCTACGCTCACTCCTGACACATGGAAGTTCCTCTTGCTCTGCAGAAAGAGCTGCCCAGGGTACTGAGTGATAAGCACTGGGACATGGCTACTGGGAGCATCCCACTCCCATCATTGGTGATAGAAACGTCAAAGGGAGGCCTGGGTGATCTCAGCAATTTCCTGTGTTGTTTCCCTTCCCGTTCGCTGACCTGCTGCTGGGAATTTCAGCGTGTGCTGCTTCGCCGTGTAAATGTTCACTGGGCGGCCCTTGACCCTCTAGTGTGCGGGAGAGAGCAGTGCTTTCCAGCACCTATTTAAGGCAAGGATGGAGAGGCAGCTAGGAGCCTAGAAGAGAGTAGAGCTCTGGTCTAAGCTTTTTAGCCAGGGCCCTTAGGGAAAGGTTCTAAACAGCTTGTCTTGTGCCGGAGGATGGGAGTTAAAGGGGAGACACCAGGCTCTCAGGCCATAGGGCTGTCAGTGTTAGCCTGCCTAGACAAAGCTCAGGCCGCTGGCTGCAGGAGTCTTCCCACCCTACTCTGTTGTTGGGGCGTGGAAGGCTGGAAGACTCCTACAGAATCCTCAGCTTTATGAGACAGGGACCTCCATTGCTGTGAGTCTCAACTCCTTGTGAGTCCCCTGGATGAGCACATACCCGGATTTGCTTTATCGTGTCTCTCTCTGGCTCTGCTTCTCTCCTGGCCTCTTCCTCCTCCCTCTTCCTTTTTTCTTTGACCTTGTACAAACCCCAACCAGTCAACAGTTCTGGAGAGTAGATAGCATTTACCTCAATAATGGTAGTCTCTTTTCGTTTCTTTTTAACTCTCAATTCAGATGATGGCTCTAAGCCCACACCCACGATGGAGACCCAGCCTGTATTCGACGGCGATGGTAAGCCATCATTTCCTTTTCATTTTATATGTTTCTTTACTTCTTGCTATTATTTTTTTCTTTTTTAATTTCAGGATTGGGTAAGATATTAGCTTTACATGTTTGTTTAAGTTCCCATTATCATTTTTTTCTTTTTTGATTGTAATTTTTTTTCCCAGTGTAAGTTGGTTTGTCCCAACCTTTTAAAAAATGCAAAGGCTCCAAGTGACCAGTGCAGAGTCTCTACTTCTGGAACAGCCCTCTGTTCTTCTCAGGCTTCTAGCCTGTAGCCCAGTGTCCAACAAAAACATGCTTTAGACAGACCCTCAAAGCTGCCAAGACCAGGGAGCCATGGTGAGAAAGGCTGGCGAGGGCAGTCAGTCTTCAGGAGCACGTGACTCAGAACTTAGAACTGCCCACTCTGTGCTTGGGCTGGAGGAGGGGTAAGATGTAGGTATAGGAATGTCTTCCTCCCAGCACAACCAAGAGAGCTTCATGAACTAAGCCCTAGGTCCTGGTCCTAGAACTAAGTACTGTGATAGATACTTAAGGAAGAAAGAGTTGGCATCGTTCTGGGAAGAGTTGGGAAGACACGGGACTTGAGCTTGCAAGCAGAAAGGAAGAATCAGGGTATTCCAGACAGCAAGGACTGGCCAAAAACAAGGAAGGAGGGAAAGGTGATGGGTATGGGCCACCATTATGGAAGTAGGAGAAAGAGATTGGCAAATGGAGCTGGCTGGGTGAGGGCACAGGGATTTGGGGAGTTGCACTAAGACATTTGGGAGAAACATTCTAGGTTAAGGGTGGTAGTGGATGGTGGCCAAAAAAAAAAAAAAAAAAAAAAGGCCGGGAGTCCCTGGAGGCAAGGCCAGTGAATCGGAAGTGCTGGGGTGCAGAAGTCTGGCCCGTGTTCAAGGCAGGGGGCACTTGGGCTTCTGTTTTGCAGGGAGTTTACCCAGTGCTCCAGATTCCTGTAACAGGAACAGGAAGTTTGGCAGAATAAGGTTTCCAGAAAGTGTGACAATGAAGTTCAGCTATCAGTGTACTACCTATAGCAAGATTTCAGCAGCGCTCAGTGGAGAGTATCTGGGGCATGAGAGAGTAGAACAGAGAAATGAAACAAAACCATGCCATGGCAGCATGGATGGGCATGCGCCCAGGGTAGGCTCAGCTCGGTGAGATCGGAATCCGCAAACATCCCCTGTCACTAGAAAACCTGAGTCCTAGGGGATTGGGTGGAGGATGCAAATATGACACCTGGGAAGACCGTCTTGCTGCTGACGTTGAAGATCTGGTTGCCACATGGTATGTTCAGGATCAGGATTTCCACATTCTCAGTCTGCTTGGTGACCCTGGTACCGAGAGCCTGCAGGCACCCTGGGGCGCCCTAGATGAAGGTGCTTGCTGTGTGCTCAGCTTGACTGTGAGAAGGGGTTGGAGTATGTGTGAGACTCACTCCTCTCTCCCCACACGAAGCAGAAGCCCAGCGGGCTGAATCTGCCCTGCTTCAGCTGTTTCCTCTAAAATGGTCTCTGCGGTGTGTTTGGCATCCGTTTGTTGATTTATCCCCTTTAAATCTTCTCCCAGGGAAGCAGCTAAGAGGGACTTGGCTTGGCCCGTGTTCCTCACCTCCTGGGATAATATTTTTATTCCTTGATGGAGTGGCTTGGTGCCTCTGAATTCTGACTACTCTGTGTCCCGGCACAGGATGCCCTGGTTGTCTCTTACAAGCTGGTGGTGAGAAGCGCTTCCGTCACAAGGAAGAGAGAGTGCATTGGCACTGGCATGAGGTTGATGTGTCAAGAGGGAGATAGCTAAGCTTTGATGCGTAGGCCTCTAAAAGCTTGTTACAAGTCTGGCTTACACTCTGTGTTGTTACTTCTCTCTCCAGGTATGCACACACTTTTCTCTCTCTCTCTTTTTTTTTTTCTAGAAATCACAGCTCCCACCCTATGGATTAAGCACTTGGTAATCAAAGACTCCAAACTGAATAACACCAATGTAAGAAATTCAGGTAAATAATCTTCCTTCGATTGTGTACGTATTCAACTCCTGGTCCCTAGGAGCTTAATCGCTGCCCCATGACTACTCCTCATATGGGTTTGTTTTCTTTTCTGCTTTTTTCCTTCCCTCTCTCTCATCTGCCTTCCCTTCCCCTTCCTCCCCTCTCTCTCTTCTTTCTCCTCTTCCTCTGACTCATTTTCTGAGACAAAATCTCATTATTTAGCTAAAGCCGATATCAAACTAGTGACTTTTCCATCCCAGCTCCTCCCAGCACTCAGCTGGGGTGGTGTCACTCTGCCCAGCTTTATAGTGTGGTTTGGGACGACTTGTATCTTCTTCATTTTCTGCAGCTATAAAATAAGGAATCTGGTGAGTTTGTCTTTTCCAGCTTTTATTTTCATCTTTTATCATAGCCAGGATCAACTTTTATGAGTAGTTGATCTGTTTGGATGACAAATTTTGTCAAGATGTTTTTAGCATTTTGATTGATTTTCTAAATGCCACACAGGAGAATTTGAAAGGAGCAGGCTGGGCATACAAAAGTTGGGCTTCAGGCTTCAAGAGACTTAATTCCTCCATTTTGAGGCATTCAAGCTGCTTACAGTCATGCCCTTCCTGTTTTGATCTTCTGAGGTCTCAGGAATGGTCAGGGTTTTGGCACTGACTTAGCAGAAAGGTGATGAATTGTGAAGAGCGATCACATTCGTAGGGTTTACTTGAAACATGATTTGCCACCAACAAAGATCAAACCTAACCAAGTTCACTGACCATCGGTCAAGACTAAATATTCCCCAACAGAAAATGTCCTAGCAGACCAGAGCTGAGGTATTGTCGGGGAGGAGCGTTCTTTGGCTTAAACCATCATAATGAGAACTAGCTAGCACTTGGCATAATTTATGTGCTTGGCTGAGTCTAACTTAGCCATATCCTTCCTTTATTAGTGTCAAGGACTACGGTCAAAGGATTCCTGCCTTTGAAGGGGCAGGCAGAGCTGTCCTTGGCTCCTCTAGTTTTCTCTTGTAACAGCTCTGTGCTATAGGTGGCGGTATGGAGGCCAGAGTTCAGGGAAGGAGACAAGAGGTGAATAGTGGGCTGGTCAGTGTTTCTCCGTGTGATTGGCTTACTGTTTGATGTAAGATGGAGGTATAGGATGAGATAGTGACATAAAAGAGGCCCTGTGAATGGCCTTGGGCAAGATAGAATAGTCAGCAGTTAGAGCACAGGCTTTGGAATGAGCAAAACCTAGGTATAGCACACAGAGAGTGACTCTAGCCAGATAAATTCCCTGGGCCTTAGTTCTTACCTACAGGGCAGGGCATGGTCTGCCTCTCAAAAAGCTTGCCACGTTAATGTCTGTATGTTTTTCTGACTGTTGCCTGGCTAGATGAGGAATTGTTAAGTGCATGCATTTATTACTGTTAACATTGATGGTGATAATACCATGAGACTTTTGGTGGTGCTATACATGCTATGACCCAGTCGATGCTATGTAGGTATTTTCCCACTGGACATATATCTGTATCTCTTGATTTTGGGGATAGCGCCTTGATATATAGTCCAGCGTAGCCTGGAACTCACAGTCTTCTTGGCTCAACTTCATGAGTGCTAAGATTACAGATGTGTGCCACCATACTTAACCAATGACAGCACTTATTGTGGTTAGACTGGAGGAAGCAAGGGACACATGTCCTTCTGAAGTGTGCTCTCTGAGTGTATTAAAGTGACAGCGTCAGGTTCTGATTGTGTCCCCTACTGGTTTATGTAGTTTTCTGTTGTACGATCATAGGGTCATGTTGAGAAATTGTTTCTAGGCAAGTACAACTATCTTCCTCTTGTTGCAGTGGCCTGGCCTCCTTTGTTTCCCGTAGTTGGTGACTCTGTAAGGTTAGTATATAGAACAGGATAGTTGCGGGAGAGTTAGTTGCTCTTTAGAGGAGACACATCAAGGAAAATGACTAGGCTTTGGTTTCAGTAATGGCTTAACAGATTATAATATTCTAAGTCATTATCACCTGGCCATACTGACTGATACCTGTCAATCTTATTGATGGATTCAGATATAAAAGACGTGGTTCTGCGAGAGTATTTAGCAGATAAGATAACAAATGGCCACCTGGCTGTTTGTGCAAATAAAGACTTATTGGGACACTGCTGTTCTTGACTATTTTTACCCACGAGACCAGGCTTGAATAGCTACCCCAGAGCCTGGATGGCCTGCAAAGCTTAAGATATATACTTTATGATCTTCCACAGAGAACATTTTCTGGCCCATGGTATCCACAGTTGAATATGGCGTTTGAGTGGGAGGTACATGCCTAGGGTTGTCTTACTCAAGGTTTTTGGCCCCTACATAGAACAAGCAGACGTAGGAGCTGTGACTCCTGAGGAGTTTCCTGATGCTCCAGGTAAGCCTATACCATCCTAGGAAGTCCTGGGGCCGCTCACAGGTGCACCAACTCACACGGACCATTCTCAAACTTGACCATCCTGTTCCGAGGTATGCGATCGCAACTCATTGCCAAGGAAGCATCATAAGGTCTGGATTTTCAGGCAGTGGAGTAGGGTATCTTTCACACACCAGCCACATCCTGGTCGAAGCACAGGCTTTGGAATCAG
Organism: Alexandromys fortis; assembly: GCF_014885135.2. Lineage (NCBI taxonomy): Eukaryota > Metazoa > Chordata > Mammalia > Rodentia > Cricetidae > Alexandromys > Alexandromys fortis. Next base: position 327,828 of record NW_026067982.1, on the reverse strand, counting down.
ATGGATGTGCACATCTGGTTTCCCAGACTGACTTTCCTTACCTTGGAAAGCCAATCAGCTTCTCCGAGTCTTGCTTTCCTTATATATAAAACTAAGTTATTGCCCTTCGGGATTTTAGGAGGCTTCAGTTTTAGACCTGTAATTCATGGGTTTACCATAAGTGATTTAAAAGCAGAACGAAGTGAAGGAAGCCGATTTGGTGGAGTGTTTGCTTGTCCTGTGCTCCCCATCCTCCCATGTTGGCACATTCAGTCAATGAGGCAGGCAGGCATCCTTTGATGGACTTGCATGTGGTCCATGGCTTTAGGTGAGGACTGGAGCCTTAGAGTTATGCGCCTGAGGCCATTTTTCATTAGAGTTTGATGGAGGATTCTGGATTCAGATGAACTTCAGACCATGCGTGGGGAGGTTGGCGTCAGACTCTGTGAAGTACGCCTGGGTGTAAGCTCATCTTCTCAGCCTTCTCCCAGAAGGGGGGAAAAAAGGCAATTCCAGTTTCTTTTACACCCCAAACATCCTTTTTTCACACTCAGACCCTGTGACGCCAGGTTTGTTTTCTGGCCTGGGGACTGTTGATGTTGGAAAGGTTCCACTGGGCGCCTGAAAGTTGTGCAATAACATGACACACACGCCTGAAGACGTAGCCAGTCTTCTCCCCTCCTAGAGGTTCTGGCTCTTTCTGGAAAGCTCTGCCGTGTGTTCATATGGCCGCTATGGCCTTTTGAGTCCTTGGCAAGTTTGGCATATCTCGATTTGTCTTTCTGATCCTCTCTTCCTTAACCACCTCCCTCATGCCTCACCTCCCAAGTATCCGTGGCTCCAGGAATCCTTTCCATATCTGGGAGGATGATGTTCCTAGCCAGCTAACACCCCAGATCTCGGGAGCAGCGTGTCCTAGTAGAGCTGGCCAGAGCTTCTGCTGCTTTTTCAAGGAAATGTGAACTCCTGCTGAGGTTTTTTTTTTTTTTTTTCATCCAGAGTTTGGTATCATGACATTTCTTAAAATACTCGACATTTAAAATATGTTCAAATCATTTCTATTTATAGAAGAAGGTAAAGCAATAAGACAAATAACAAGAATTAGCCTTCATCAAACCCTTTTCACCCCCCCCCCCCCAGGTCTAAGCTGACTACATAAAGATACTTTATAAGCTTATAAGTCTTTTTTGTCTCTTTAAATTTCTGTCTTTTTGTTTCTATATGACAAAACACTGTGCTTCCTCTCCTGAGAAAGCGCTGTCTCTCAGGAACTGGGGTCATGGATGTGGCCACCATGCTCGCTGTGCGCCATGGCAATGTGCCAGGGCTGCAATGTTTTCTTCTGTCCCGGAAGCCCAGGCTAGTGATCATAGCCTCTGGGTTTGTCTCTGCATCCCTATCTTTTCATTTCCTTGCTTCTTGTCTTTCTTGCAAAACTCTTTCCTGATGTGATCAGGGCACCCAGAACCTGGCCCCATGAGTTAAATTCTAAAGCCTTTCCTCTCTTGCCTCCATGATCGGCATTTGTGTCTCTGTAGATGAAGCAGTTTATGGTCACTCTGTTCCCTGGAGACAGAGCTGCCATTGAGGACCCAAAATGGAAACACGGTTCTTTGACATTTTTCAATAAAATAAGATTCTCATTTCTTCTTGCATGAGAATATCTTTCTGTGTTTGCTCAAGGTGTGGTCACATGTCACAGGTAGACCAGTTGACAGTATTCGTGCCCTTACTCATTTGGGCAGCGTTTTTCTTGTAGGCTGGCTGCTGGGCCACCGGCTACAGATGAGATTGCTTTCCCACCCAGGACATTTCTGCTGGGAGAGCTGCTACAACTGGGGTTTGGGGTCACGGAGGCAATGGCACCTCCTGACTGGATCCCCACCCCCACAAGTCTATACTCTTTGCCCAACTGGAAACCGTGGGCTGATGTAATGACCCGAGGCTGGAAAAATAAACAGCTTGCAAGGAAACCAGTGGTAGCCGTTGTAAGCAAATACCCCACAGCCACCTGGAATCTCACACATGACGTGATCGGGAGGAAGAATGAGTAATCTACCAGCATTCTCAACGGAGACGGGCCTGGGCTTGTGTGCATTTAAAATATCTATATAAAAACACATCCTGTTACTGGCCTTCTTGCTGTCTGCCCTTTGGGCTCATGAAGATGCTTTGGTCAATCATGGCCAATAGGGTTGAGATGAGGATGGGGCCAGATGGTCTTCCAGGGCTTTCCCTTGGAAACAAAGGCTTTGCCCTTTCTCTACTGTTTTCCTTTGTGGAGAGGAAAGGTGATTATCCCTGGGGGCCTGGGAGCCAGGTCTATGGTCCAGTTTGTCCTTGCTTTCATATTGGCTTTCTTGGTTACGTTACTCTGTGGCCCCACTGTCTTGTTTCTTGTCGTGTTGGAATGGGAAGCGTGTAGTCACAGGATTCAGTCTTTGGGACTCCCCCTACTAGCAAAAGTTTTGTTTCTAGAAGTGAATTTATATGCAATTTGATGTTCGGTAACAAAACCATGCCCCAGTATTTTCCTTTTGTCCTCGGTTGTTAATAAGCTGCGATCAAAGGGCTTGCTCAGGTATCGTAATTGGTTTCCTCCCAGTTTCTGAAAGTCAGTGATGACTTTGGCTTTAGTCTGAGACTCTTCATTATGTGTGTGTGAAATGACTGTGCAGGATATCAACGCATGCAATATTAGTATTTTGGGAGGAGGAAGAATAAAGATATACTTAATTTTTATAAATTAAAAAAAATCTCTCTTTCACCCCCCCCCTTTTGTCTGTACTCCTTTCTTCCTCTCTTGCTTCAACTTGAATTTTCTATAATTTAGTTCTTCTAGCACAGAGCCTGCAGGTCAGAGTCAGTGAAACTACCAAGAAAAACTGGGGAGGGACAGGCTGCTTGTCACTGCAGAACAGCTGTGAAGGATTTCTTAGAACCTTTGGAGGAAAGGGCACCTCTCCTGGCTTTGTGGATGAGTCCATAGAGGTGGGGTGTGAGGAGGGTGACGCTTTAGGGGGAAGTTGAGAAGAAAGATGTTTATGTGCTAAATTGGGGCAGTCCGTCCCAGAAGAAACAGACTCTACCCATCCCCCCTCCCCAGGAGCTCAGTATCTGTCTGTGTGGGAAGTGGGTGTTTACCACTTCAGACCATGGTGAGCCATGCATGGCCATTTTAGGTTCTTCAGAGAATCTATTTACACAGGCTGGTTGTTCTGTTTTCTTATATATCCTTACTCATGACTATTCCGCCTAAGAGCCTGTTTATCCTGGGGTTAGAGCTGCTCCCAGCCAGCCCTGGGGATGTGGGATGTTAATTCTGCCTGAAGGTGGAACTTTGGAGGCACAGCAAGCTTGCTGTGGTTTGTGGACCACATAACAGTTTCTCAAGAAGCATGAGTACAAGGGACAGGCTGAAAACTCCCAGCATGCTTACCCTTGACTCAACCCTTCCTGGCGTTCAACTTCCGGCGACTTAGGCAACTAGGTCTGGATTAGTCTCCACAGTATAGGAAGGTGTGCTTGTTCTGACTGAACTGTGTGGGCTATTAGAGGAAGAAGCGCCTGAGAAGCTTCCAGTACCACCCCTGACTTTGAAACTAGGAAACAGGAGTCCAGCTAGCCCAGGGCTTGTGCAGGGCTCTCGGCCCATCAGCAGTGGTGATGCACTAAGGCCTGAGAGGGTGGGAGGGCAGCACAATGAGAATGTAAGGAAAGGGTGTACCAAAGGCAGGGCCTTTGATGTGCTCCTCTCTAGTAGACGATGAATGCTTTGTCAGGGATGTTGCTTTGGAGTTCTGGATGTTATTATAAAAAGCAGACAGATTCTTTAAGATATCTAAATATAGTTAGAGACATAAATTTCCTCTGTAGGTTGTGTACCCCCTTATTGCATGGACCAGGGCAGACTGCTCCCACAACCTGATCCTTGGCCAGCCATTACAGGCCAGCTGAGGAGCCAAGCTGAACACAGGTATAAGAAGATGAGGTGTACCCCAGATGCGATGGAGGACACTGTCGCCTTGGACCAGATAGTTATAATCGCACCACCCCTCTCACCTTACTGTGGCACCAGGTTAAATGTCGTACATATATTTTGTGGTGTTAGGTATCTGAATCTAGGCCTCGATCATGCTGAGTAAGCCCCACGCCACTGAGCTACAGCTTGTCTCACGTATTAGTACATCTTACCTTCATAAGCACCTGTAGGGCACAGGTAGGGGCTACTCGACTTTTACAGGTGAGGAACCTGGGACTTTGAGACTGTCCAAGGTCAAGAGCCACGTGGGGGAAGGCAAAAGGTCTGCCCTCTTGACTTCTGTGCTGTACTGCCTCTATTCTGACTGCTGGCAACATCTATGAAGGCTTCCACTACGTCAGTCCCTAGGGTGAAGTGCACTGGAGTTGGAGCAGTGGTCACTTACTGTTGCTTCAGCCACAGGGCCCTGGAAGCCCAGGTCTCCATTAACGCCATCTTTGGCTCCTGGAGCATTCCATCTGAATGTCCCAAGTTCCTTCTGGCTTTGGGAAACAGCCACCCAGTTGAGATCATACAGCATCCCAACTTATCCCTCTTGGGTAGAGCTGAAGGTGGTTCTTTGTTAACCAGTTGGCCCATCAGGGGTCCTCCCGAGCACTCTCTAAAGTCCTCCCAAGGTAGGAATGAGGATGAGGGATGATGCTATCTTTTATTTTCATTCTGTTTTGTGGCAGACTATGCAGAAAGAGGATTTTTTTTTTAAAGATAGGGATGAGGAAATCTATTGCAACAGAAGAGGTGACTTTCTTAAGTTTATGAAAATTCGGTTTCTGATACTCCACCTCTATCTATTCTGGTCTGAACAACCAGAGGCTGATTTTATTCTGTTAGTAGGTGACTTTTGCTTTTCCTTTGCCCCAGCTGGGCCTGTCTTCTGGGTGCTTGCATTCCTTAGCCGATGGTCAGTCCTGGGAGCAGTGGCTCTGTGGAATCTCCCTCTCTGTGGGGTTCTCAAAACCACACAGATGACTCTGAGTCACAGGATATGGAGAGCTGGGAATTGGCTGTGACCAAGTGGTCCTCACTGACAGAGGTGGTGGAAAACTCGTGGTGAGATGGCAGGCCAGCTTGGCAAATGGTGCTTGGAAAAATTATCCTCTGAGGGGCACTTAGCCCCTCCTGTGAAAAAAATTGCAAAGTCCCCAGTGAGGCGATAACCTATTCACATAATTGGCTTGAAACCATAGGTGCCAAAACCTCACGTCCCTGAATAAACAGAGTGTCTCCGTGATGTTCCATAAATCATTCCTAAAGATTATGACTCCAGCAGGGTCCTCCCCTCAGCCCCCACACCCACAGTCCCCACCCTAGCCCCTTCAACAGTGAAGTCAGCCCCTTAAAACCCCAGCCCACCTTTCTGTCCTTCTCCTGCTGTCCCACTCCCCACCAAATCCTCAGGTGGTCCCAGGACCAGACACCCACGTGCTGTCAGAGCTGGAGAGACCTGCGGTGGGAGTCGCACCATTCCTTCCGCCCCTGGAATTTCATCTCGCTTTTAGAAAGGTTGTTTTAAGTGTATGGTTTGTTATTGTGGGTCACCGGTCAGCATTTCATTCGTTTTTGATAAGAGACGAGATGGGCGGGAAGTATTTGAAGAGGTTTCAGGGTCGTTGTTGTCGACACAAAACCAGTGTTTTCCTGAATATTCTTGGCCCAGCGAAACGATTCCTTTTGCAATGAAATACAAGCAGGCTCCTCTCATTTTCTCAGGCTGAATCACCCTTTATTGATGTTTATCCCCATAAGAAATTTAGTCTTGTGCTCGCTTCGGCAGCACATATACTAAAATTGAAACGATACAGAGAAGATTAATTAGCATGGCCCCTGCGCAAGGATGACATGCAAATTTGTGAAGCATTCCATATTTTTTTTTTTTTTTAGTAAAACTTTGGGGGTAGAAGATGCGAGTCATTACAGAGACCTTTAATAAGTCTACGGTGTATTTTGTGTGCATGTAAAAGTGATTGATGATCATAGTTTGTTAATTTATTGTGCTTCTTTTCTTTAAAGAACATGTCATCAGCAATTGTGCACTATTCATTTTGCCAGAAAAATTTCATGTAGTTATATTTTTGTATTTTTTAAATTGCTTCTGCTGGATGCCTTTAAACCGACTTATCTACTAACAATTGCAAAAGTACTGTTTCATGCCTTTTGTAAAGTTGTGATCTATTTAGTAAGTTTTTTGGAAAAGAGAATTGATACAATAAACTCCAAATCTTCATTAAAAAAAAAAAAAGAAATTTAGTCTCGATGGTCTGAGGGTTGAGCATAGCGTTTCCCAGGATGAGTTGGGGTCAGAGATTCTTGTTCCAGCCCCTGCAGTCTCATATAGAACAGGCTGGCATTTATTCCGCTGTGGGTGGGCCCCATCTCTGGAGCACTGGCTAGAATAAAATTCTTAGACTAAATATCCTTCATGGATTCCTTCTCTGTGAGAGTCTGTGGTTTTCTGAGTGAGGAGCAAACCAGAGTGGTGGGCAGGAAGGATGTGATGGAGACCTGGTCCTTAAGCACACTGGTGGGGTCAGAGTACAATGGGTAAGGGGCACAGAAACTCAGCAGGAGCCATGCTGTGCCTTAGCCTCCTTCCAGGGAAGAGCCCTCAGAGATAGCTTCAGGGATGAATGGAGAAAGACCATGAGTCTTAGCTCTTCCTGATTCATCACGTGTTCTCAGAATTGTTCTGGCCTTCTCAGGGACTAATGTGATATCAGACTGAGGTACAAATATATCCATTTAATAGCCTAGGTTCACATATGTCCCCAGCACTTCTTTTTAACCTCCTCCTGAGCCCCAGACTTTTTTTTGTCACCCAGAATCTTGCATTGGGTCCTCCTCTCAAGGACATTGTCCCCAGCCTTGCTAGTATCCTGCTGTCTTCCGTTGCCTATCACAAGGAAGAGAAGCAATTCTGTCAGGATGGCCAAAGTAGCTCCTTAAATAACCCCTAGGTTTTTATCAGAAGAGACCACATCCTTCGCCAGGGCACCCTTCCAGTCTACAGATTTTGTTTGAGCTATGAGATAGGATCTATTACATAGCCTAGCCTAGCTTCAAACTTCCCATCTCTCTGCCTTAGCTACCCTGCTCCCTCCACCGCTGCTCTGTGGTGGAATTACAGATGCAAGTCACCACATCAGGCTCATGACTCCTCCCTTCCCCTCTATGTAGGACATCTTTCCTAAAGTCCTTACGATGCTCCTTTCATTACATCCATTTGTATGGGCAGCCTGACCCTGTTGTCTGGCCCAACACTATTGAGCTGTTGTGACGTGAGCATCCACAGTTGGTTTTGGTTACAGCAGGTTGTTCTGCATAATGTGGGCCAGCCTCATGTGGTCAGTTCCAAGATTTAAGTGAAGAGATTGGAGTTTACTGAAAAAGAAAAAAGGAAGAGGAAGAGGAGAAGCAAGATGAGAAGGAGGAGGAGGAGGAGGAAGAGGAGGAAGAAGAAGAAGAAGAAGAAGAAGAAGAAGAAGAAGAAGAAGAAGAAGAAGAAGAAGAAGACGACGACAACAACCACAGCCTGCAGACTGCCTTGTGAAGGCCCTGCTTTTGTGTCCTACTGTGGGCATTAGCATATTGATCTTGGTCCAAAATTGCCTCATCTTGTGTACCTGCATTTCTACCTGACTGATTTGCCTATGCATTTTAGATTTGCTATATCCTTAGTTCATGAACCTAGTCCTTAAAAATCTCCCTCTCATCGTGTGTGTGTGTGTGTGTGTGTGTGTGTGTGTGTGTGTAAACCTTGACTGTTACAGTCCCTCTGCCTCCTCTCTGTCTACTGTCTACTTTCCCCGCCTTGAAATTCGTTTTGTCTCTCACGGTAAAGCTCACAGTAAGGTCCGCCCACTGGTCACTGATGACTTGACTCAAAGGTGCAGAAGTGTTGATTACCCAGGAGACTCAGCTTCCTCTTTCCTTCTTCCTCTCAGATCTTCCTTCTCTGAAAGTCAATAGCCTGAAAGCAAGACCAGCCCAAATCCTGTAATGTTTGTTTGTTGGCCATTTTTGCTTTTAAAAAAATGTAAAAATTAAGAAAAGACAAAGAAGGAGAGTCCCGGAATGTCACGAGCCATTTTCCCCCTAAAAATCATTACAGGAACATCACCCTGGGGAGTCTGCAGGGAACCCCACACCCATAATTATGTTCTATTGACAGAACCTGCCCCATACCCAATTAACTGTTATCTGTTAGCTGAACGCACCTCACATTCCAGCTATCCAGGGAACCAGGTGTGGCAACTTGTGACTTCTTGGCCTACCTGTCCGAACGTAACCTGGCCTACATGACCTGGAACACACGGCAAGAATCTCGTTTCCCTACCCCCCAAGCCCTCATTCAGGGGCTATATAAACAGCAACCATGATCCTAATAAACGGGGCTTTGACAAATCTGCTTGGCCTCATTCTTCTGTCCTAGCTCATTCCCTTCCAGGTAGCGCCCCTTCGAGACCCTGGAATAACTGATTGCAGGGTGGGTTACAACCCCTAGACTAGTGACCCACCCAACGCAATCGACACCGGAAGAGAGGATAAACTCTGGGCTCCAGTGAGTACTGGGGATTAGCTGAGACTTGGTCTCATTCATGCTCTCCTCTGCTCCTAATTACCTTTGGCAATCATAAGACACAGACCTGAGCCAGTCCTAGCAGACAGAGATGTCCTCTATGCGGATCCCAACTTGGCTGACACACAAAGACCTGAGCTCTGGTCCCATAGACAGGGTTGACATTCATCTAGCTCATGCTGGCCTTTCCAGCCCTGTCTCCAACTTTGCTCGCTGCTGTTCTCTGCTGGTCCCGTTCTCTCCCATACCATGTGTGACCGGGGAGAGACACACTGTGTGTCTTCTGATGGCAAGGCCTGGACTTAGCGCCTTCCCAACATGAGATGCTTTTCCACTGCGTTTCTTCTTGAGGTCCCGTTGCCAGGTGGAGGGTGACTGAGCTCTTTCTGCTCAGCGCCATCTCGGGGGGCAGGTTTGGGAAGGGCTGTGTGGAAGTGTCCAAGTGTGTGTGGTTCCATCCCCTTGTTCCCTCTTCTCTGGTGTGCGTTATATCTTCCAGGCATATATGGGCAGCCCTGGCCCATTTTCATAGTTACTGGGTCATACCTTCGTATCTTATCTCTGTTTCCCAAGTTTTCCTAAGCAGAGATGAGGCATTTCAGAGCAGTGTGCATCTGAGTCAGCAGAGCTCCTTGATCCGTGAGTTAGTGTTGCTGAAGGGACCCTTGAAGTCATCCTGGCTTGCATTCTGTAAGCCATCCTCTGAGATAACTCGTAGAGGTAGGTGGTAACCCTCATTTGGGAGGTGACAGAGAAGGGGAGAGGGTAGCTCCAAGGATGGAGTCCTTCTGGGTCCTCAGATATGTAGCAAGTCTACTTAGGACTTTCTAATTAGTATTTGTATCACTTTCAGGCTTGCAGGGGCTACGAGAAGCCCTCTGGCATAAGGTGACAAAGAATTAAGCAGGTCTAGCTAGATATTTGGTACCCATTGTTAAATAACAAGCTACCCCAAACCTACTAGTGCAACAGATAAATGAATTGCCAGTGTGTCTGCAGTTGACAGCGTGGCTGTCTCACAAGTTTTACATGAATTGGCTCCTCAGCTCATCCAAGGGGAGGACCAATGGGGCGGGAACATCCAAACTGACCTCAGCCATGTGTGCTAGCGGGCTGTGCTATTTCCCCTTTCTTCTTGTGTGGCCTCTGCTCCTCCAGCAGGCTAGAGTAGCCCCCTTAAGTGGTGCCCTTACAGCTCATTGACAGTGAAAGCAGAAGCTACAAGACCTTCAAAGGCCCGGCTTACTCTCCACCATCACCACACTGCTCTCCTGTGTGTTAAAACCAGCCAGCTAGAGCCCATGTGGACTGGCCAGCGCAAGAGCACAGAGACACAACCGTCGGAGACAGTGACCCTGGAGGGTGAAGTCCAAGAAAAGCATAGAACAGAATAAAGCTTGGGTTAGCCTGTAGCCATGGAAGATGTCACTGTAGGGAGGTAAAGAACACAGCTGGGCTGGGCTGGGAATTCCACCTCTGCCTCCTCCTAACTCTGATTATTATTATTTAGATAGAGCTTTGTGTATCTTAGGCTTGTCTTCTGGTCTTCCTGCCTTCGTCTCTTGGGTGCTGGGATTGCAGGAGTGCACCATCACGCCGTTTCTGGAGTGCTAGGGATCAAACCCAGGGCTTCTGGCATGGCAGGCAAGCATACCGACTGAGCCACAGCCTCAGGCCCTTAATTCATAATCTTGATCATTTAGCCAGACTGTGTCTCTGATGTTAGTACCTATCTTCAAAGATTGGAAGCAGTGTGAATTGAATTAATACTAATAGAGCTCCCGTCGCCAATCTCACACTTACTAAGTACTCAAATGCTTTCTCTTTCACTCACTGTATAGATCTATAATGGTGGGTGAGCTATGCATTTGGTTTTCGGTTTTCTAGTTCTGAGACAAAGAGACAGAAATCCTGAGGGCCAAGCTTCGTGTGCTTAGGTTGAGAGGGGATGATGGCTCAGAGGGAGGGGTGTGTGTGAACACATTTGCTCTCGAATGGAGCTCTTGGAGTCTGCCAGGTGCCTGTCCTGGAGGAACCCAGGTCAAAACAAGTGTGTTCTCACTGACGAACAGGTGGCTAAGGCTAGCAAGGTGGACTGGATTGTCTGGCATCCTCCAGGAGAGTCCAGGTCTCCCATCTTGGAGTGAACTTGAGAAAAATGCGTGATCTCCAGAGTTTGTTTTCTTCTTGTTTACAAAGCTGGGGTCATAATAGTGCCCAACATGGGTGGGCTAGGAGGTCAAAGGCCTTCTGCTGCTGGCTGGTGCATTTCATCCAAGGGATATTTGCTTGCGTCATTAGTTCTAAAAAGCCATTTTAAGAGATCTCTCTTTTTTCCCTTTCTGGAAGACATATTGCCTATTTTTCACAAATGGTCGGTGCTGTGTGTGTGTACATATTCATGTGGGCGTGGGGGTGAGGTGCACATGTATATACTCAGTGTGAAGGCAAGTGGCCAAAGTCAGCTCTCCCCCTGGATTACTCGCTCCCTTAGTATTATTATTTTCTTTGAGACAATGTCTCTCACTGAACATGGAGCTCGTCTGGGATGACTGGCCAATGAGCTCCAGGGATCCTCCTGGATCTGCCCCTGTCCCACCGATTGGTGGAGTGGTAGAATTGTGGTGCCCATGCTATGCTTTTTATATGGGTGATGGGGATTTGGACAGAAGTCTTCATACTTGTGTGGTAGGCATTTTACCTACTGAACCATTGCCCTGGCATTACTGTGTTTTCCTTACAGGACACCCAGACTTTCAGAGTGGATGTTAAAGCGATAAATCCTATATTTAGTCTTCTCTTTAATTCCACACTAATTTGTATTTTTATAGATTTAAGAGCTTCCCTTTTTATGATTTAATTATCTATATGTGTTCATAGAAGCTGACAGTAAACCTTTAAGATTTCTAGAACTCCATCCATGGGGTCTTCCCTTCTTCCTGCCTAGCTCTTGTCCCAACTTCCTCCAGGTTTCAGGCCCGCTGGTGTGAAGTTAGGTTCATCGTGGCTGCCGTGAAAGGGGGAGGAGTTCCTCCTCTTCCCCTTTGCATCTTGCTATGGTCTGATTTATGGCTGGAGAGGCTGGCCTTAGAGAGTCCTGATTTAAAGCCCCTGTCAGAGGTCGTTATGCGAACGTGGTGCCCGTAAAAGCTGTTTTCCTTTGCCTTTGTTTCTTGGTCAGCTCTTTCATGGCATGAAATACGAGGTAGGAAAATGAGGCTACCAAATTGGAGCTGGGAGAGCTCTCCCAAGGCTCTGGTGTAATCCCCTTGAAGTTGTGTTGGTGTTTGCCTGACAAGATCTAAGGAAGGTGGAGGCATTACGTTTGGGGGCCATATGGTTTGTACAGATTTTATTTTTTTTTTAAATGTTATTTGTGATAAAGAAACAAGCTCAACACTTTACTTTCTAAATAATTAAAATAAACAAAATTTTAAAATCAAACAATAACACTGCCTACCCCCCAAATAAAGCCCTCAGTCAAAGAAAGAAAGAAAAAAATCAGGAAGAGAAGCCAGGGTGATTTAGTGGGCAGGGTTTCCAGTGAAGGGCCCTGCAGGAGTGAAGGCTTCTGTTAGAAGGCTGCATCTGGCATAGGGCCCCAGTTACTGTTTCTGGACCTGGCTATGGAGAGACTTGGTTTGGCTGTTTGGACATGCTTGCGTGTTCCTGAAGCTACCAAGTACAGACACCTTCTGCCTCCGCTGTTTCTGTTCCTGCCTGATAGAAGAATCTGCCCACTGGCTTTCTTTCTTTGTCTACCTGTATTGGAGGGTGAAAGGAGCCAAGGCTGGCTCTTGTTGCTCTTCCATTTGGGTGTGGAACATCACCTTGGACAAGGGTGGTGGTCTCTGGTTCTGTCCTGACACGCCTGGACTAGGGAGTCTTTCTACTGCCTCTCCTGAAGCCTGTAGACAGCGTATCTAGGCAGGGAGGGACACCTCTGAAAATGGAGGAACATTCCAGTTCCGAAGCAAACTGCTACTTGGAGAAGTAGCCCCGAAGCCCTGGCTGGTTTGCTGCTACATGCGATCCTCTTTGGTGAAAGCGCTGATGAGCCTCTGGCAGTGTAGCCGGCCATAGGGAGCCTCTGGCCCGCTGAGGTTTTCACCTTGGCAGCATGCAAGTCATGGTTGTCTGGGAAGATTCATTAGTTTCTTGGGGACAGGACTGGCCCTGGCTTTTTAATATGGATTCTGGACCGAAGGAGGCATGATCGTCACCAGAAGCTGCATCTTCTCTTACAGAGAAAGTCCACTCTTGTGACCAGGAGAGGCAGAGTGCTCTGGAAGAGGCCCGGCAGAATCCCCGCGAGGGCATTGTGATCCCAGAGTGCGCCCCTGGCGGGCTTTATAAACCGGTGCAGTGCCACCAGTCCACGGGCTACTGCTGGTGTGTCCTAGTGGACACGGGGCGCCCAGTGCCTGGGACGTCCACACGGTAAGGCCTCTTCTCAGAGCATCACACGGGGACCAGCTTCTGGCTATGCTGTCATTGTCGTCAATGCCCTGCTTCTCAGAGTCAGGTCGTGGGAGACAGATGAGGGTCTAGGGACCTGTTCCTTTCTAACTGTGGACCTTGGAAACCTACTTCATCTCTCTCAACCTCAGATCCCCGACGAAAGGCTTGTTGTACCACCCAGGTTATGAACAAAGCCCTATATATCAAAAAAAAAAAAAAGGTCCCATGTGCAGATCGGAGATGGCATTGTTATCACGCTTGCATGGCTAAAGTGACATGCCTAAACATGTCTCAATGGGAGCATTTATGCTGGATCGTCTTGCAGCTGCTGGACAGTTCGGGGACTGTTTTATTTTCCTCCCTGAGGGCTCTCGGCTTAGTGGTTACACAGATCATTCCCGGGCAGTAGTGGCTGAAGAAGACTCAGTTGCCGACCCCCCCCCCCACCTCGTTTCTCTGTCTCTCCTCCCAGCTACGTGATGCCAAGTTGTGAGAGTGAAGCCAGAGCCAAGAGTGCCGAGGCGGACGACCCCTTCAAGGACAGGGAGTTGCCAGGTAGGGGGGGGGGCACTGCCCTGCTACTGCGGACACCTTCGCTTCTCTGGACTTCTGGTCCCCTCGCCGTGCAGAGGCCACCCTCTCCTCTATGTCTGCTTTCCCAACTGGCAGCGTAGAGCAAGGCATGCTGGGAAGTTCCACCATAGGAGTATAGACCCAGAAGCCATAGAATCTGCATCGGGAATTAGTCCTGTGCCCTTGAGAACATTGCTCCCCTCCCATGCTCTTTCCTCCTCCTCTTAGAAATATAGTCATGCTCTTAAAACTCTGTCCCTGGAATTTGATGACGATTCTCCTTCTTGGTGAAGTGGGTACAATATTTTGAGGTCTGTGAAACAAAGGTAGCTTCCAAGGAGTGGCTTCCCTGAGGGGTCTGGGTGGCATCTGCCACCTGTTCCGCGGGATGCTTTTATGACAATCCTTGTTGACGCACCATGGCCACTAGGGGTGACATGAGATATGCTGGCAAGAGCCTAGGACCCCTAAATTGCCACTAGATTGGGTTTCCCCTTATTTGTGGTGAACTCTGAGTCACAGTAAGAATTCTAAATACAGGATATGTGGATTGCAGACTCTTCCCTGCGAGTCCCTCTTTTTCTCGAGAAAGCCCAAGCACAGGGATGCTTTCTCCCAGGCGATTCTGTCTTAGGCCCACACGAGGAGCATCGCTGGAGAAAACACCCCCACACCTCTGCAGAGGTGGGAGCCATCCAAGCTCGTGCTCATTAGCAGTTTTTACGCAGTACAAAATTAGGTCTCTACTGATGAGAACCGGTGCCATCTTCCTATTATCCATCGGGACTCCAAAGTGAGAGCTGGGAGCAGGGAGTCCCGAAAGTCCGGGACTTTCCATGTGAAGTCAGTAGAAATCACTGTCACGAAATTGGAGGCCAGGGTACCTTCTTCTGGCCACCCCTCAACAGGGTGAGGATAACTATTCTACTTCATGCCAGACGTGGTTTAACCCAGTGCCCAGGGACACGAGGTTCACGGAGTAAAGGAGACCAGTCATGTGACGATAAAGGAAGGCATGCACACAGAGATTCAGGAGAAGAGGGAGGCATTGTGGGCATGACAGCAAGAACCCACTTTAGGGTCTACACTGCTCTAAGAGATCATAATTAACTCGAGACCTCGGGGTTCAGAGAAAGAAGGGCCTAGCTGCTGCAGTGGTAGAGGCGGGGCTGCGGCTGTGCAGGTGAGTAGGGCTCTCATGGCCGCAGTGGTGGGGGCTGTTTCCCCAGCATCTTTGTGGCGTGGATCTGGGACAGGTGCACCTGTGTGGAGCCTTGGCCATGTTTGGGTTTTTGCTGGAATAGTGAAACAAGAATAGGAAGTGTGGGAATTCACGGAGGAGTCTAGTTATCATCTCAGCTGGGAAAAGATGGGCAAAAAGAGGAGTTTTTAAAAATTTTTTGGTAGGTCTACTCAAATCAGCTGGCACCATGAGGATTCTCTCCCTCCTTCGGCTTGGCACATTACTGTGAAGTCTGTGAGGCCAAGGACCTCATCTGCTCTCTCCCTAGCATTTACATGGTGCCTGCATTGGTACTCAGCAGGATGTCGTGGGATGGAAAAAAGCTGAAAGTGTTATTATCCTTTGGGTCTGGTGTTCCTCTGTGAATTAGGCATAGGGGAATGGCGGAGGCTTGTAGCAATCGTTTGAGCAGTGAACACATCCCCAGTCTTTGGCTGGACAAAGACTCCGAGGGGATGGGGCTCGAGGAAGCTGTTGCCTTGGTAAGTGACCTGGATTCTGCCTTTAAATCTCCTCTTGTCTTTTAGGCTGTCCAGAAGGGAAGAAGATGGAATTTATTACCAGCCTGCTGGACGCGCTCACCACAGACATGGTTCAGGCCATTAACTCAGCAGCGCCCACTGGAGGTGGGAGGTGAGAATGTGAGCGAGACTCAGGTGCAGTACAGTGGAGTTCTGGACTCTTCAGATGCGAAGGGAGGCTGGGAGAGAGGCCAGGGGCTGGAAACCTATTCTTCTCCATGTGCCCACAGCTTTGTTCTACTTGTGGGTGAAAACTTTCCTGCTTCTCGGTCTCCGAAAATTTTGATCTGCTTTCCTCTAGCTCTGATAACAGGGTTGATTTGCAGCCATACAGAAAACTTCCAGATATTTTACCCAAAATGGGGAACATAAGAGAGTCTTTTCTGCAGTAATGGGGATTGAATCTGGGGCTTCACAGATGCCAGGCAAGCATTCTGCTGGAGATACATCCCCAGGAGTGAAAATCCTTAAAAGCAGGAAGGGTGGTGGGCATCAGATGAGCGCAGGGCACCCAGCAGAGTGGGGAGGACCACAGGCATTAATGATTTCTTTTCTCCCCTGGGAAGGCAGGAGTCACGTGTCCCTTTGACCTCCTGGCAATCACAAAGAACTGTGGACATTAGAATCTCATCTTCCCGTAGACAAAGTGGACTTGTTTCAGGAGTCAGTATGGTAGCAGGAGTAGTCCCAGAGCTGAAATACACACATTCTCTAGTAGCCAGACTCTCTGGAGCCAACTGATTTGGGCCCATTGTGTCAGTGGTCAGAATATCCGTCATGCATGCATCCATCCTCTGAGAACTCTTTGAAGTATGTCAAGTCCTTGACCATGGTATCCAGGAATAGGAGGATGTCCCTCCCCTCAAAGAGGACAGAGGAGTGAGTATACTAGCTCATAGACAGATATTAGACATATCTAGTGTGTGGTAAGTGTAGTTTAGTATGGTTGGGCTTGAGGATGGAGAAAGAGGAAGAATAGGAGAAGCAGAAGGAAGATGACGGAGCAATAATAAAGAGGTGGAAGAGAATGGTAGACTCCTGGTCCCAGGCTCTGTGAGACACGCTAAGGAAGCAAAGCCAGAGAGAAGGCATAGCAGGGACTAGAGGGGTCAGGAAGGAGGAGTGGGGGTTTTAGATTCCGTAAAGCAGCAGAAAGGGGTACCAGGGCATCATACCAAAGATGGGCAGCTTGCACGGGGCTCGTGTGGCTCACCAAAGGGGCCCTGATTCCCCAGCATCTCCCTGGAGGCAGAGCTGCTGCAAAGAATGACAAAGACTCCAGTCCCCTTAGAAAGACAAGTGTGGCAGTGGCCACTGGCTGGGATTTAGGATGGGACCTTGGACCATAATCACAGCTGTAATGGTTTTGCATCCCCAGCTGGACAAAGTCAGCCAGCTGGAGAATTCCACTTACATTGCATCAGAGTTATAGCGCTCCTGGCCCAGGTGTGTAATAATCTAAATTCCACCAGAGGATGAATTAGTAGAAAAATGTGTGTGTGTGTGTGTGTGTGTGTGTATACAATGAACTAGTTTTTCGGTTTCCCGTAGGCAATTGTGCCACACTGAGGACACTATGCTAAGTGAAATAAGTCTGTCACAAAGGACAAGTGGCCATGGTTCCACTTGCGTGGGCCAAACCTGAAGAGTCAGAGTACAGAAATGTGCTTGTCAGAGCTGTTGGGAGGGGGAAATGGAGGGTTCTCTTGTTCATTGATTGATTTATTTTTTAATCCATTTTGAACAATGGCCTTGTTCTTGCTGTGGTTCCCCTGCCTCTGCCTTCTTAGTGCTGGGATCACAGATGTGTGCAACGATACCTGCAGAAATGGGGACATTTTAGTCAATAGTCGTCACATTTCAGCCAGTCACGATGGTTAAGTTGTCATCCTGATGATTCGTGGTACAGTAGTACCATGCTCTTATTATCCTGTTCGGAGCATAGAGTTCACGATCTGGGATCTCACATAGACAAAACTTAAAAAAAAATAGTGCATACTGGCTATATTTCTTTAAAATAACTTATCTGGGTGCCTAATCTGAGCACTTCAGGGTTCCATGAGGTCAAGGCTGGTTTCTGGTAATGGCTCTGTTTCTCTCACCTGGGGCATGCTGGCCAGGCCTCCCTCTCAGGAAGCACAACACAGAATCTGAGAAAGATGGAGACAGGGTCTGACAGGTCATGGATGCGAGCTGCTCCAAGGCTTCCCCCAGTGTCAGCAGCTCACATCTGAAATAGGGGCGATGCACCCGGTTGTCAGGAGGAGGGGAAGTCTTGGGTGTTGCAAATGCACGCGATCACATGCCTATCGGTGAGCAATTGCCCGGAGCTTGCTCAACAACAGCTGTCTATGAAAACCCAGGCACAAAGTGCAGTCGTTCCTTTTTGTCCTCTGTATCCCTTTTCATGGTTTCAGGTGTTCACAACCAACTGCAGACCAAAACAACTAATTGGAAAATTCTAGAAAGAAAGCAATCTATAAGCTTATGATAACTTTTATTATGATGTTTTGTTATAATGATCTTATTCTTGGTTATTTCTGCAGCTTCATGTATACATGTTCTTCATTTGTAAATTAGGATTTGTCATATGAGGAAAAACCAGTGCATTTAGAGTTCTGTATTTTATGTTGTTTAGAAAAAGGAGAGAAAACATAAATAAGGGAGAATGCACAGGCACAGAAATCGCAGGTCTGGGTGGGACTGTATGGGCCAACCCACCAGCTCAGGGGTTCTGGCTGCAAGTTCTGTCTAGGCCCTGTAGAAACACCCCCCTCACCTGGCTTCTACAGGAGCCACGGACCTACGGCTGTATGGTCTAAGCTGTAGGAAGGGGATCATAGACAGGCCCCACCACCAAGGGAAGTTAGGATTGGTGCTCTCATGTCGCAGGACAAAGAGATTTTTACAGGCAATAAAAACCAGGAAATTTACAATGTCTTTCATACCAGCGTATCCTTAGGGAAGTATGTGAAAAAATTAACTCCTCTTTTAGGTGTAATTTTAGGGTCAAGGAAGTTTTTTAAAAAACACTTCCCAAACCACGGTTTTCATTTTAAACTTTTATTAACTCGCTCGTGCTTGGTTGTGACAGGGTTGAGAAGTTTGGACTATTTGGGTATGTGTTACCCAAGGGCTGGATTTTTAATCAACAGGAAGACAGCATAGACCAAGAAATAGTTTAGAAATCAGGCAAGAGATTGAAGGAGTGAAGAAGGAAGAAAGTGGCAAGCATTGCACGGGGCGGCACCAGGGTTGCTAGCCCTCCTGGGCTCTCCTGGATCTTCCCATTGCATTGAGCAGAAGCCCCGACTTGTACCCGAATGGCCCTCAGGAAGGTCCTGCTGGCCTCTTGCTCTTCTCGTTCCCCTCCCACTGTCATGGTCCCTCCAGCTTCCTTCCACAGGCTACACTGGCTGTCCTGGGATCCTCATACTAGCTGCCCCTTCAGTCGAGAATGTCATTCCCCTTTTCTGGTGACTGTCTGGTATAGTGACAGACCCCCTTCTCAGAGGTCCTTCCCTGCTGTCCTCCTAGAATTAGATGCCACAGTAGATACTCAACATGTGCTAACGGATGCTTAGCCAGAAGGATGGGAGATACAGTAGACAGGGGTAGACCTGATAGTTAAGTTACTATTGCAAGTCTAAATGTAAGGCTGGATGCAATAGGGAAGCTCACTGTGATTCTTTTGTGAGCAGCCCCCCCCCCCCCCAGCACTCTGCCTCAGTCTGCTGGACTTGGGATGCTGTATAGACAGACACTTGCCAGCCATTCTTCTGTGATGGAAGGACGGGGGCACGGGGCTCTTGGAGATCGGGCAGCAGATCTGCATTAGGGCTAATGAAGCTACTCAGGAAATGCAGAATTCCTGGGTGTTGAACTTGGGTTGGACTTGAGAGCAAGGGTTGCAGGCATATCCGAGGGTAAAGAAGCCATATCCAGCCCTTCCCTCTCGGGGTTTAACATTTAAAGCAGGGCATCAGTGGACACCAGTGGGAAACAGTCCCTCATGGAGACTGTGGGAAGAAGGGAGAGAGAATGTTTGGGTGGCATAGAAAGTCAATCATCCCCCTCCCCCAACTCGTCAGACGTGGTGATTGTCGTACATGGCTTTGTCCTGACTCTTACTTCCCAGCCTGCCCTTGGGATAAGCTCTATGCTTGTTCCCGGGGGGCATCTGAAGAAAAGGGCACTGTCCCGGGCATGGAGGGGACTATATTATATAGCCAGTGTGATCACAGAGGCCGGTAAGAGGTTCCAGGACTCGGGGCAGGGAAGGCATGCGCGAGCTGACAGTAGAGGTGATATTTCACTTACACAGGGGGAAAAGCCTGACCCGGTTGTACCAGGAGCCAGGGCTTCTCAGCAGAGGAGCATGTGGGCAGTGGGCGATGAACGAGGTGGGGCAGATGGAGGGAACAGCAAAATGGTATGATCAGGTCTGGGGTGCGGTGTGGACAAGTAGGAGATGGAGCTGCAGAGGTGGACAGAGCCCAAGTTGTGTTAGGCCAACTGATTCATGCCAGAGAGCTATCAGGGACCGTGGTGATTGAGAGAGCACTTTTGAATGACCATCCTGATGGTATTGTATTGCAAAACCAGGGGAAGTTACAAGGGGACCAGGAGAGCAGTTGTTAGCAAGAGGGTGATGGGAGCACAACTCAGTAGTGAGGGATGACTGACTGAAGAATCCTACATCCAATAAATAGATTTCTCAAGACTTGGTAGATTCTGGGAGAGGGAGAGAAGAAAGTGCCAGCTTCCCCTTCTGGCCTCCTAGCCTGATTCAGTGGCCAAAACCAGTGCTGCCCGAATCTAAAATTAGACAGTGTAGAGTTAGTTGGGTGTCTGTGGAAGCATCTGTGACTGGGACACCCGCAGGGGCACTGCAAACTTCTTTCAGACCGTCCGCCTAGAAGGAAGGCTATTTATCTAGATGTCAGTGTCTAGGGCACTCTAGGGACAGCCAGCCTCATCTGTGTGAGCCTTCTACTCCTCCACATGCTTCCTAAGGAGAGAGCTGGTGGAGTGGCCTCATCCTCTTGGTTCAGTGCAGTTGGTGCTTGCTGATGGCTTTGCAAAGAAGAGTCTGGAATGTGGCTGACTTGGCATTTCCCAGCTCCACCCGCACAGCTGCTGGGGCTTGGACCCAGCTCCAGATGGGGCTCAGCCGGTCTGCTTGGCTTGGCTCAGGACTCCTGGCCAGCCTTCCTTACCTTCTCTAAAACTGCTTAGGACAGCAGAACTGGGCCCCAGATCTTGGCCAAAGCAGGTTGTGGTAAACGGGCTTGGCTCTTCCAGCTGTGTGTTACAGCCAAAACCTGCCAGGGCCAAGGCCACAGAATCAAAACTGAAAGTGCCGCAGAAGGATGCCTTCACCACCCTGAAAATTGGGCGAAGGCTGAGTGTGTCTGTTCAGGGAGGGACCTGGCCCTCCTGGGTTTCCCTATCCCAGAGGGCAGAAGTTACTAAAATAGGCCAGAGGCAGAGTCACTGAGCTACTATATCCTGAATCTAGAATGAGGTGTCATTTGGGTGTAGCTTTTCCACGCTACAACTGAGAAAACTTGGGCATTCTACCTACTCAGGTACCCATTTCAGAAGAACTTCACCTGTGAAGGGGTCCTTAGAGGCATCAGTAAATGCGGTTGATCTTAAGGAGCCATTGGCTGCACCAGCACAGGAGCCCAGCTCCAGTCTGCGGAACAACTCTGAACCCAGCAGTCCTTGGCCCCAGTAGGGTGTGTGTGTGTGTGTGTGTGTGTGTGTGTGTGTGTGTGTGTCAGCTTATGCTATTGTACCAGCTTAGATGTCTGTAGAAGGATGCCTCCAGAGAGCTGTTGAGATGGCTGTGAAGGAGAAGGTGGCTTTGCCACCAAGATTGAAGACCCGAGTTGGATTCCGAGCATCTCTAGGGTGGAAGGAGAGAACTGACGACCTTGGGTTGTCTGCAGACTTCCATGTGTGTACTGTGGCATGTGCACCTGCACTCGTGTGTTCACACACACATGAGTGAATGTCAAAAAAGAAAAATGCAAAAGGTTGTATTTCAGAGAGGTGTGAGAACTGGAGGGGCCGCTGGGACATGACTTGGAGGTCAAGGGTATAAATGGCAGGAGTCTGTGCTGTCAGGGTCTCTGGCAAAGGTGGATTGAGAGGCTCCTGGAGAATCTGGGGGAGACCTTACATTCTGCTTCACCTCTATCTAGCACTCCCCTGCAGTGGGACTCTCAGAACTGCTCATTTCACAGAAGTCCCTGGTGTCTTTTCTTGCACATGCTCAGTGTTGGTCTGGCTATCCCAGAACTACTGACAGATCAGAAGTATAAAGGTTCTTGGAGTTTGTTCTGATAGAGATATTGGGTTCCCAAGTTTGCCCCTGCTGTCACCAAGCTTTGGCTAGAATTGAGGTTTTGGAATTTAAGGGGACTTGTGGAGATCAGAAGGGCTCAAAAGCAATGCCTTGTGATCTCTGGGATGGAGGTGGGGATTGGGGCAGAGCAGAGCCCTTAGTTCCTACATGGTAGACTGTGGGTTGGGGCTTGGAAGGAACTCAGAAGGCCTCTCCTGAAAAAAAGGGGCCTGCATTTATCCCAGCATTCTGCTGTGGACTAGCAGCGGACACAGTGTGCAGGCTTGCAGTGGAGGAGTCAGGGCTGCTCTGCACTGGGATGTCTTGATGGGAGAGCAGAAGGGGTGGAGGAGAGGCAGGATGGCAGAGGCATGGGGCCCAGGTGATGATCACCCCCTGGCCAACTCAGAGCTTGCATGGTAGAAAAAACTGCTTCTTGGTGCAAAATAGCCTCAAGGTAGGTAGCAAGAACTCTGACCACAGACTTGCAGAGAATAGACAGTCGGACAGGAGGGCGGTCCTGGAACACGTGTTGGAGGGAGACCGCCTTCCCTGGCAGGGCCTCTGGGTGGGATGACCTCATTCCTTCCCGTCTCAGCGACCTAGACTTTATTATTCCAGCCTTTAGGTAGACATTACGCTATGCCGAGCCTAAAGGTTAAAGGAAGAGCTGCCTTTGCCTTGGGGCTGTCGCAGCTCCCTGACTGCCCCGCCCACAGAGAGCCTTCTGGAGTTCTTTTCTCCAGAGCCGGGGG